>NC_141619.1:26193167-26440667 GCF_047967505.1 Dipteris shenzhenensis | reverse complement strand
CCGCTCCCACCCAACCCCCTCCCCGCCCCCGAGCTGGCGGCCGCGGCCGCCAGCCCCCCCTCCCACCCCCTTCGCTCCCATCCCCTTCCCTCCCACCCACCTCCCTCCTCGTCCCGCCCCCGAGCTGGCGGCCGCGGCCGCCAGCCGCTCCTCCTACCCCTCTCACCCCTCCCACCCAACCCCCTCCCCGCTCCCCAGCTGGCGACGCAGCCGCCAGCCCCTCCTCCCACCCGCTTCCCTCCCAGCCCTCCCTCCCACCCGCCGCGCCAGCCCCCCCTCCCACCCGCTTCCCTCCCACCCACCTCCCTCTTCGCCGCGAGCTGGCGGCTGCTGCCGCCAGCCCCCTTCCTCCCCTCCAGGCCGCCAGCGCCCCTTTCCCCCTCCCCCCTTCCTCCTTCCATGGGAGACACAGTCTCCCTTCCCCCCCTCCCTCCTCCTTTCCTTCCTCTACTCAGCCCCACCCTCTGCCTCCCTTCCTCCTCCCTTCCCTCCATCCTCTTCTTCTCCTCCCCTGAACCTTTCTCTCTCTAGTTCCTCTCTCTTCAAATTTTAAAAAAGAAACTAAAAAAATTAATCAAAAAAGTTTGCAAGTACCTGGAAAAAGTTTGTAAGTTTGCTCTTTCTTGCTTTCTTGCTCTTCCTTCCTTGCTCTCTTCATCGTCCTTGCTTTCTTGCTGTCTTGCTTTAGTGAATGAAATGAGGGGAGAATGAATGAAGAAGGAAGACTATATATAAGAAAAATTAGGTTTTCCTCCTCCTCTCCTATTGGCTTTCCATTCCTCCCCTCTCTCCTATTGGCTTTTCATTTATCTCCTCTCCCATTGGCTCCCATTACTCCCCCTCTCCTATTGGACCCCCATCCCTCATCCATTAGCCCTCCTCCCATCCATCCATTTCTTCTTCCTCCCCATTGCCACCACTCCCATCCCACATTTCCACCACGTCCCATACTCCTCCCATTTCCCAAAATCCCATATTTCCCCATCTCACCCTCCTCTTTTTCATCCCCTATTAACTCCCTCACTCATTTCACTCCCTTATTAGCCTACTCCCCTATTACCTTCCCCTCTCCCATTCCATTCTTCCCTCCCCACTCTCACTTCCACTTCCCATTACTCACTTGCCATTTGAAAACTATTAATATATTATTATACTATTTTTTATACTTATTATCATACACCCTTATTACTTCCCTATCCTATTCCACTCCTCCCTCCTCATTCCCACTTCCATTTCCCATTACTCACTTGCTATACACATTTGCAAACTATTAACATATTATTATGATTTTTTATACTATTTGTAAACTTACATATGGGCAAAATCACAGGTGTCAAAGCGATCCTATTGTGGTCATACAACAACTGTGCTTTTATTCAAGGGCATATTTATCCTCATCAACAAGCTTATTTACTCAAGGTATGAAGTGCATAATTTGTGCACTAGGTGTTTACTTTGTGTCAAAATTGTTTGCCACACACACACACATATACATATACCGAGAATTTTCTAATATTATCGCATCTACATTTCTCCCATGGGCACAAAACTTTGTACACTCCTCAACCTAGGTCTTATTGACTTGCATACAAACTGGTGCACCCATCTCATAAGTACTTGTTCGGATAACACACCTCCAAACGTATTTTATGACGATTGTGCATAACACTAGCAACAAAATGGTGTATCATGTGAGACCGACTATGCAAAGCATATCCAATGGACACAAGACTTTACGCGTTCCTCAACCTGAGCAGTATTGACTTGTGTGCAAAGTGGCATCCCCATCCGATAAGTACTTGTTTGAAAAATACACCTACGATCGTGTTTTTTGACGATTGTGCATGACACTAAGGCAACAACGGTGTTTTATGCTTGATCGACAATGCAAAGCATATCCGATGGGCACAATACTTTGCACACACCTTCAACTAGGTAGAATCAACTTACATGCAAAGTGGCACACCCATCCCATAAGTGCTTGATCGTATAACATACCTAGCAGCGTGTTTTTTGACGGATGTGCATGACACTAGAGTAAAAATAGTATTTAATGCTCGATCGACCATGCAAAGGATATTCGATGGGCACAAAACTTTTTGTACGCCTCAACCTAGGTGGTATTGAAATGTTCTCAATGAGGCACACCCATCCGATAAGTACTTGGTCAGATAACACACCTAAGGGCGTGTTTTTTTGCGGATGTGCATATCATTAGGGAAAAAATGGTGTATAATGCGTGATCGACCATGCAAATCATATCCGATGGTGACAATACTTTGCATGCACCTCAACGTAGTTAAAAAGGACTTGCGTGCAAAGTGGAGCCCCCATCTGACAAGTACTTATTTGAATAACACACCTATGGCCGTGTTTTTATATGGTTGTGCATGACACTAAGGCAAAAATAGTGTGTTATGCTTGATCGACAATGCAAAGCATATCCGATGGGCACGATACTTTGCACACACCTTCAACTAGGTGGAATTGACTTACATGCAAAGTGGCATTCCCATCGCATAAGTGCTTGATCAGATAACACACCTAGCAATGTGTTTTTTAACGGATGTGCATGGCACTAAGGCAAAAATGGTATTTAATGCTCGATCGACCATGCAAAGCATATCCGATGGGCATAATACTTTTCCTATACCTCAACCTAGGTATTAAAATGTTGTCAAAGAGGCACACCCATCCAATAAGTATTTGATCAGATAACATACCTAAGGGCGTGTTTTTTTGCAGATGTGCATACCACTAGGGAAAAAACGGTGTATAATGCGTGATCGACCATGCAAATCATATTCGATGGTGACAATACTTTGCACAAACCTCAACCTAGTTGAAACAGACTTGCGTGCAAACTGGAGCCCCCATCCGATAAGTACTAGTTTGAATAACACACCTAGGACCGTGTTTTTTCATGGTTGTGCATGACACCAAGGCAAAAACAGTGTTTTATGCTTGATCGACAATGCAAAGCATATCCGATGGGCACAATACTTTGCACACACCTTCAACTAGGTGGAATTGACTTACATGCAAAGTGGCACACCCATCGCATAAGTGCTTGATCAGATAACACACCTAGCAGCGTGTTTTTTTACGGATGTGCATGGCACTAAGGCAAAAATGGTATTTAATGCTCGATCGACCATGCAAAGCATATCCGATGGGCACGATACTTTGCACACACCTTTAACTAGGTGGAATTGACTTACATGCAAAGTGGAATGCCCATCCCATAATTCTTGATTGGATAACATACCTATCAACGTGTTTTTTTACGGATGTGCATGACACTAGAGCAAAAATAGTATTTAATGGTCGATCGACCATGCAAAGCATATCCGATGGGCACAATACTTTGCACACACCTTCAACTAGGTGGAATTGACTTAGATGAAAAGTGGCACGCCCATCGCATAAGTGCTTGATCAGATAACACACGTAGAAGTGTGTTTTTTTACGGATGTGCATGGCACTAAGGCAAAAATGGTATTTAATGCTCGATCGACCATGCAAAGCATATCCGATTGGAACGATACTTTGCACACACCTTCAACTAGGTGGAATTGACTTACATGCAAAGTGGCATTCCCATCGCATAAGTGCTTGATCGGATAACACACCTAGCAGCATGTTTTTTTACGGATGTGCATGGTACTAAGGCAAAAATGGTATTTAATGCTCGATTGACCATGCAAAGCATATCCGATGGGCATAATACTTTTCCTATAACTCAACTTAGGTCGTATTAAAATGTTGTCAAAGAGGCACACCCATCGGATAAGTACTTGGTCAGATAACATACCTAAGGGCGTGTTTTTTTGCGGATGTGCATACCACTAGGGAAAAAACGGTGTATAATGCGTGATCGACCATGCAAATCATATCCGATGGTGAAAATACTTTGCACACACCTCAACCTAGTTGAAATGGACTTGCGTGCAAACTGGAGCCCCCATCCGATAAGTACTAGTTTGAATAACACACCTAGGACCGTGTTTTTTCATGCTTGTGCATGACACCAAGGCAAAAACGGTGTTTTATGCTTGATCGACAATGCAAAGCATATCCGATGGGCACAATACTTTGCACACACCTTCAACTAGGTGGAATCGACTTACATGCAAAGTGGCACGTCCATCCCATAAGTTCTTGATCGGATAACATACCTAGCACTGTGTTTTTTGACGGATGTGCATGACACTAGAGCAAAAATAGTATTTAATGCTCGATCGACCATGCAAAGGATATCCGATGGGCACAAAACTTTTCGTACGCCTCAACCTGGGTGGTATTGAAATGTTCTGAATGAGGCACACCCATCCGATAAGTACTTGGTCAGATAACACACCTAATGGCGTGTTTTTTTGCGGATGTGCATATCATTCGGGAAAAAATGGTGTATAATGCGTGATCGACCATGCAAATCATATCCGATGGTGACAATACTTTGCACGCACCTCAACGTAGTTAAAACGGACTTGCGTGCAAAGTGGAGCCCCCATCTGATAAGTACTTATTTGAATAACACACCTATGGCCGTGTTTTTATATGGTTGTGCATGACACTACGGCAAAAACGGTGTGTTATGCTTGATCGACAATGCAAAGCATATTCGATGGGCACAATACTTTGCACACACCTTCAACTAGGTGGAATTGACTTACATGCAAAGTGGCACGCCCATCGCATAAGTGCTTGATTAGATAACACACCTAGCAGCGTGTTTTTTTACGGATGTGCATGGCACTAAGGCAAAAATGGTATTTAATGCTCGATCAACCATGCAAAGAATATCCGATGGGCACGATACTTTGCACACACCTTCAACTAGGTGAAATTGACTTACATGCAAAGTGGCATTCCCATCGCATAAGTGCTTGATTGGATAACGCACCTAGCAGCGTGTTTTTTTACGGATGTGCATGGCACTAAGGCACAAATGGTATTTAATGCTCGATCGACCATGCAAAGCATATCCGATGGGCATGATACTTTGCACACTCCTTAAACCAGGTGGAACTGACTTACATGCAAAGTGGCACGCCCATCACATAAGTGCTTGACCGGATAACACACCTAGCAGCGTGTTTTTTTACGGATGTGCATGGCACTAAGGCAAAAATGGTATTTAATGCTCGATCGACCATGCAAAGCATATCGGATGGGCACGATACTTTGCACACACCATCAACTAGGTGGAATAGACTTACATGCAAAGTGGCACGCCCATCCCATAAGTGCTTGATCGGATAACATACCTAGCAGCGTGTTTTTTGACGGATGTGCATGACACTAGAGTAAAAAAAGAATTTAATGCTCGATCGACCATGCAAATGATATCCGATGGGAACAAAACTTTTTGTACGCCTCAACCTAGGTGGTATTGAAATGTTCTCAATGAGGCACACCCATCCGATAAGTACTTGGTCAGATAACACACCTAATGGCGTGTTTTTTTGCGGATGTGCATATCATTAGGAAAAAAATGGTGTATAATGCGTGATCGACCATGCAAATCATATCCGATGGTGACAATACGTTGCATGCATCTCAACGTAGTTGAAACAAACTTGCGTACAAAGTGGAGCCCCCATCTGATAAGTACTTATTTGAATAACACACCTATGGCCGTGTTTTTATATGGTTGTACATGACACTAAGGCAGAAACGGTGTGTTATGCTTGATCGACAATGCAAAGCATATCCGATGAACACAATACTTTGCACACACCTTCAACTAGGTGTAATTGACTTACATGCAAAGTGGCATGCCCATCGCATAAGTGCTTGATCAGATAACACACCTAGCAGCGTGTTTTTTTACGGATGTGCATGGCACTAAGGCAAAAATGGTATTTAATGCTCGATCAACCATGCAAAGCATATCGGCGGATGGGCACGATACTTTGCACACACCTTCAACTAGGTGGAATTGACTTACATGCAAAGTGGCATTCCCATCGCATAAGTTCTTGATCGGATAACACACCTAGTAGCTTGTTTTTTTACGGATGTGCATGGCACTAAGGCAAAAATGGTATTTAATGCTCGATCGACCATGCAAAGCATATCCGATGGGCATAATACTTTTCCTATACCTCAACCTAGGTGGTATTAAAATGTTGTCAAAGAGGCACACCCATCCGATAAGTACTTGGTCAGATAACATACCTAAGGGCGTGTTTTTTTGCGGATGTGCATACCACTAGGGAAAAAACGGTGTATAATGCGTGATCGACCATGCAAATCATATCCGATGGTGACAATACTTTGTATTGATCTAGTTTATGTCAGCACAGAGGATCAAGTAGCTGACATATTCATGAAGGCATTGGGCGCAGAGAAGCTGCACAAGTTTAGAGACCTGCTTGATGTGTAGGAATCGGGATTGAGCTCGAGGGGGAGTGTTGAGATATCGAGCTCCACTCGTGATATGCCAGGGTGACCGTTGTGCATTTATGTCACTGACTTGTTAGCTATAGATGCAGTTGGTACACTGCCTATGAATAATAGCTGGATGACAGCTATCTTTATGTACTCTAGTTAGTGGCTTAGTTAGTATGCCACTTACATATAGGGTTCACCTATTCTTTTGTAATTAGAGTTCTTTTTGGCTTACAAAACTAAGAAGAGGAAAACTGTTTTCAGCCTCCACCTTTGTGTATATTCCCCCATTGTGTATGTGAGAAAGCTGCGAGTGAGACTCCTTCCTTCTCTCCCACTCTCTTCACACACATTACCTGAAACCTGATGTTCATTAGTTGAGTCAGTAGACTTTAGAGTGTTCAAAGGTATTGATCGATTAATTGGTGTAGCCAAATATCACATGATTTGATTTCACACACACATGCCATCATTGTAAAGCCTATTTGGCTATTTCATGGCGTTGTGTACTTTATTCTAGCCTTGTAAATCCTCTTGGCTATTCCTGGCATCATTTGCCACAAGCCTTGTAATAGATAGGATTATATATTACAGTTCTACCTTCACGAACAATTCAGATTTCACTTGCCACAGTCAGTGTTGTGCAGTTGATTCAAACGGTGATTTTCATGACACCTTGAGTACATTTCTTACACCATGACTACGACTAGCAACCTCAATCTAGAGGCATATGCTAAGCTAGATAACTCCAATTATGGCACATTCTTGTACTTCAGGACAAATGGGAGTATGTCAATGGATGTACACCTGGACCATTGTCCAGACGATCTAGTCAGCAATAACTCTACTCCATCTATTATCACAACACCACAACAGTGGGATCTCCAGCTACACAAATAGTTTCCACACCTGTAGTTGATCCTGCCATTTCCCGAGCATAGGAAAAATGGGACAAGAAAGACAAGTATGCATATCATCTGATCAAGCAAAATGTGTAAGATGTCATGCTAGGACAACTCAACATAGTCAAGACATCAAAAGAAGCATGGGATATGTTTGCAGCTCTCTACGAGTCCAAGAACACTTCCAGGATTCTCACACTAAGAAACCAAATCAACCAAAGTTTTTCCAACAACAATGAAACCGGTCATGCTTACGTACTCATCAAGATCAAAGATTACAACAATCATTTTGTAGCAGCAAGAGAGACCATGAATCTTGCAGAAATGGTTCAAGTAATCTTGAATGGACTAGGAGAATCTAGTCCATAGTATTGCCATCCAATGACAAATTCTGACATTTGAAGAATTTCAGTCAGTGTTACTTGGTGAAGAACTCAGGACTCAGGCCATTCATGCACGCAAAGGTCATTCCAATGATCAAGCATTCATAGCTTCATATAGAAGCAGAGGCAAAGGCAGAGGTAGAGTCATTCCAGAGAAGTGGTCATCATCAGCAACAAAATCAACATCAAAGTGAGAATCAGCATCGGCAAAGAGGAAATCACTCCAATCGAGGAAGATTCCAAGGACAAGAGAATGCATCCACCAACATGTCAAACATTTAGTGCAACTACTATCATAAGTTTGGACACTATGAAAGAGATCGCCACAAGACACAATACGACCAAGGCAGTCAATCCAGTAGCAACCAAGGGAATTCCCGCAGAAGAGAAAATAATCATGGTGGACATTCTAGTCACATTCATTATGCAAATGAACATGGGAATATGTTCCTTGCAAACGAGGAAATGTAGAAGACTGATACAGTGTATCTGACACTGATTGCAATTCAAAAGAGGATTTCATCTATCAAGTCGACCAAGAAAATTAGGATCCTTGGTACATCAACAGCAGTGCATCATCTCATATGACAAAGCATCAAGAATGGTTCATAGAGATGAAACCATTAGAAGGTCAGAAGAATGTCATCTACACAGTAGATAATATATTAAATCCAGTTCAAGGGACAGGCATTGTCTCTATGAACAATTTCACTAGTATGAAAGGATTGGTGAAAGATGTACTCTATGTTTCGAAGCTCAGCAAGAACCTCTTATCATCAGTAGGTCAAATGATGGAACACAACTACCAAGTCATCTTCAACGGAGATGAATGCACTATTAAAGAAAAATCCAGAGGATTTCACCTAGTAGGAAAAGCAGTCAAGGAGTGATGCTTGTTCAGAATGCTAGCCACCACAGTACCAGATTTGCATGCCATGTTAGCTCAACTGCAACAGATTCCACTTTTCATTAAATGGCAGAAGAGATATGGACACATCAATTTCAAAATCTTGATAGAGCTCAAGAATCAGAATATGGCAATTGGGATTCCTAAGCTACAGTTTCTTGGAAAAGTTTGTGAAGCATGGTTGGGACACTTCGTCAGGAATTGTCCACTCAAGGCCACAAATATTGCCCTAGCTTTGGGGGATAAGAAGGACTTCTAAGGCAAGATGGCACAAGATGGGGCCTACGAGTCTGCAGGAACGACAAAGAAAGAATGAATGTCGCCTCCTCAAGTGTTTGTTGACAAGTTATCGGAGGCGGCCCTTGCCAGTCCAAGCTCTAAGATACTCACCTCCTCCATGACAAAGGAACCTTGGAGAGTGGATAGAAAGGAAAGATTACCACCCAAAGCCATGAAGACATGCCGATCGACTTGCATGCAAAAGATCTCTTGGCCCAAGTAGACACATTGAAAAAGGATGGTCAAAGTGTTGGTCTTAAGATGTAGGAGATAGAAGCAAATCTTGTTTCCCAAGTGGAGTTGACCCCAAGTTTATGCCATGAAGAATGCAAGGAGGAGGCCTTGCCAAACACTAACCGTAAGAAGAGAACTCATGAAGAGAGGCCCCATGAGAAAGAGCTGATGGAAAAGGTTTCCAAGAAAGGCACTCCAGTCACATCAATGCAGCATTTTGAGGTTCACCTTTTTAAAGGATGCATACAAAGCATTCGCGCATTAATCATAGTGGTGGGGTCGGTAGTGTAGCATTGAGTTCAGGTGTGTCATTGTTATCTTGGAAAATGAGGGGATGCTATAGCAAAATGAAGCAAAGGGGGTGTGCGTCTATGACTCATAGGGTAAATGGGCGGTAGCAAGCTAAGGGTGTCCACTTCCGGACCACTTTCGGGTGTGTGACACCCGCTCGAGTGAAAATACAAAGGTTTTGCTTCGGTCTGCAATACCTTGATCGAGGTATTAGTTCCAATGAAAATCACACACGAGGACAACCGAGCCAAGCCAATACCTCGATCGAGGTCCTGGGCTTTTTTCACCGGACTGAGCCTATACCTCGATCAAGGTTTGCTAGCATGCCACCTATACATGCCACATATACCTCGTTCGAGGTATCGTGGCAATCCAGCTACACCTCGATCGAGGTCATGTGGCATGTCCAGCTATACCTCGATCGAGGTATGTGCCATCCGACAGGGCAGCTGACATACCTCGATCGAGGTATCCTGGACCGATGACTTGGCCGCATGTTGAATACATCAATCGAGACATGTGGCATTCGGCTACTGCCGACATACCTCGATCGAGGTATCGTGGCATGTCGATACCTCGATCGAGGTAGATGTATCGAGATGTATGGGCATGTCACAATACCTCGATCGAGGTAGCGTGGCATGTCTTTACCTCGATCGAGGTAGATGTACCGAGATGTATGGGCATGTCAAAATACCTCGATCGAGGTATCGTGGCATATGTATGTTGCATGCGAAATACCTCGATCGAGGTAGGGAAACCCTAAATTTTCTTATAAAAGGAGAGTGACCCCCCTCATTCTACATACCTCGATCGAGCTCCTCCTCATTGACCGATTTCGGATTTTAAAAAAACGTTTAAATTTTAGTTCACAGAAATAATTATAAAATATTTCTAAATTTGAAATGCATTTTAAAGTTTTTTTAAAATTTTTGAATTACGACATTTTTTATTCAAAATGTGAAAATGTAAAAATTCTGTTTTTTAAAATCATCTTTGAAAAAAAAGAGATTAAAGTTATTTTTTAAATTAGACCTATTTTTATTTAAATAAAAAAACGTTTAAATTTTAGTTCATAGGAATAATTATAAAATATTTCAAATTTCAAATGCATTTTAATTTTTTATTTAAAATGTGAAAATGTAAAAATTAGGTTTTTAAAAATCATCTTTGGAAAAAAAGAGATTAAAGTTATTTTTTTAAATTAGAGCTATTTTTATTGAAATAAAAAAACGTTCATAACTTTTGCAAATTAAGTATACTTCTGAACTTCTTTTAAAAATGTACATATTGCTAGTTTAAAGGTGGGTTTTGCCTTTCATGTCAAATTAAAAAAAAACCAAATCAACGACAAGATCCAATATTTTAAGAGCTACTAGTAATTCATGCATGACTATGTGATGTATAATACACCCTTGACTTAGGATTACAAAAATATGCTTTATTTTCTACCATAAATTTTTATCCATGGGCGAAAATCTCAGTCTGTCAACAAAAAACCTTTTTTTCGTCAATGGAATTTGGGGTTCTAGAATCCACTTGGATTCTGGAATCTCGATTTTGATGTGTAATAGGTAGAGACATATTCAAAAAAACTACCTATTGAAATAAACAGGGTACCATTGAAAGTGCAGTAAGAACTTCCGACAACTGACATTTCAATTCCAAATTCAGAACAAGTAAAGATCATAACGAGTAATACTAGTTGGTATCCATTTCATTACTATTGTAAACTCAGTACATCATACAGGAAACAAAGTCAAAAACTAGACAAAATAGGGATCTGTATACGAGAATGCTTCCTCATTCAGAACTTATGAACTTCTGAATCAACAACATAGAACAGAGAATTGCCATCTCATTTATATGACAATTCTAACTACTAGCATACAAGTTTCAGAAGCAGTTGCTTATAACCACCCTACTATGGTTTTGCATATGCTTTCTATTACTTTGAAAATACATATAGTCCACGATCGAGTATCCAAGTAGTATTTGTCCACACTGGCACACCTGGTGGTACAATTATTTTTGTCCATAAAAATTTATTGCGACCTGAACCCACTTAAACATCTGATTCATCAAGTTTCACATCTCTTTCTACTAGCAAAGAAAAATGGATCATGTTCATGATCATGTCCATGATTTTCATCTTGCATTGGGGTAACCTGTTCTCCTAAACTTTCTATAATAGTCTTTGGTTCTTCTGTAACCGCATCTGGTTCTTCTGTAACAAGATCTGGCTTTTCTGTACCAGTATCAATATCAGTGTATTGTTGATCTTTCGGCTTTTCATCCTCCGCATCAGTCAAGTCTTGAATAGTCTTTAAAGCTTGCATCATCTCCTCTGTCTGCACCTCTTCCTCTTGCCATGAACTCTATTGGAACTCATGACTGGTTCCTCGGGGGGTTCACCTATGAAAATTTTAGTGTACCACGTGCATTTAAAAGGAGGGGTATTGTAATCCCACTTTTAGAAACAGGCTTATAGTAACAAGATGGGTTTTTTAATTCAAATTTTGAAAAAAATCCGTTAGTTCATGAGCAAAGAGGGGTGGTTTTATTGGTGTATAAATTTTAGTTGAGGGGTTTTTTAAATGCCCCTTGAATGCACATGATACCTAGAATTTCTTAGTAGTGCACCCCCCGAGACTGGTTCCTGCACTTGTCTTCTTTGCTACTAGATCCTCTGGTACATGCACAGACAATATCTTAGGAAAAAATTATGTTGTGTTAGTAGGATGAACCGGTGTTGATACCATTTGTTGCCTTTGTTGAAACTGCACAAGTTGCTATTGTTGGAAAATTGATTCGAAGTCCGAGATTATGTCCTTGATATCTCTTGCATTAACTTTTTGTACACTAGCATCGCCCACGATACCTTTTCCCCTTGTCCTGCAGCTAACAAGTAAGCATAATTTTCTTTGGCCATATAATCATTCTGCACTAGTAACACAACCCTCTCTACAAATCAACCCAACTGTTGCTTTCTGATTGGATCCCGTACTTAACTAATCATATATAATTTTTTGGATGAAACTGGATTTCCAAGATCGGCCATCATGATCTCATTTGAACATCTATCAAATTGAACCTCCTCTGAATAATAGGGCAAACAAAACACACTCACAACTAAATCTGGTGTGATTTTCACTCCCATAGCAATTTCTCCTCCCGTTTGTTGTAATACTTGAAATTGACAGAGAAATCCTTCCACAATACCTAGGGTAGACATGTGAAATCATATAACTTAATATTTTAAAACCATTTCTTATGTAATCCCAAATCTAGAGACACCTTTTTTTCTTGGAATACCGGTGGACTATCACTGATTTATTGCTTTTTCACCAACGGATCTGACTCAGTGGACGAATCTTATGAAAGGTCATGAGCTTCCACTACGGGTGACTTTATCTCCCTTTGAAGTCTCTTACTTCGACGAGCCGATGCACCTGCTGGTTTGCTACCCATCTCTCTGTTGGCTACGGCTGAAAGTAAATCAAGCTCGGGACACAATGATGAAATCTCTACACCTTGAGCAACTATGTGCCAAGGACATCCTCCAACATAGAGAACAACAAGCGAAAGTTCTTGGAAAAGCTTCACTAAGCTGGAACTAGAAACGGCTAGAAGAGTGCAATGCCAAACATGCAAACTGCCACTGAACTAATCCTTTATATGGACATGTCGGAGGCAGTGGGTGTGGCGATTGAAATGATATATTGAATCCATTGGAATAGAACACTCCGGACCTTGGCACAGACAATTACACCCTCCACAAAAAAATTATTATTATGCACTTCATGATTATCAATGCATACAACAATTTTGATTTTCACAAGGTGTCGTTCCTCTCACATGCTTGAGATATCTCTCAGAGTATGGACCTACAAACATGGAACTTTGGAATTTTGGATCTTCGGAACATCCTTCATAATTTCGCACTCGAACTTTTTGGATTTTCAGAACTTCATACATTCAAAAAACTCCCTTCCGATTTGGTAAGTAGCCACTACATATACCATTACCACTATAGCTTGAAGTACTGATTCACTTCCCATAGCATTTATGGACAATGTTGGTGCATGATATGGGTTTAACCTATAACTATTCCCAGTTTCAAAACTGTATTGCCATATAGATCCTCCAATCTAAATGTTCCTTCTCCCAACACCTCCATAATTTTGTAAGGACCATCATATCTCAACTTAAGTTTTCTTGGATGAGGACCTAACTTAGAATTAAACATCAACACTAGATCTCCTTTTGAAACACTTTAAACCTAATATTCTTGTTTATCCAAGCTTGCCTTCTCTTTTGAATCACATTTGAAATATAGGAACTCACCATCCTGTCTCCCTTGAGCTTCAACAATTGCCGAATCCTATGATTAATTGATTCCTGTAGAGACAAACTATTCTCAGCTACTTTTCGGAGACTAGGCACGATAAAATCCATTTGGACTACTACTTCGCATCCATAAACAATATGAAATGGTTTCATTCCAGTAGTTACCTTATAGGATGTACAAAATGCCCACAATGTTGAATGTAGTTTCTGGTCCCAATCAATTTGATTTTCTGAAACTGTTCTTCTTACAATCTTCTTGAATGTTTTATTGGAGTTCTCAGCCTGGCCCTTGGCCTGTGGATAGTATGTAGTTGACTTCTTATGCACAATCATGTGTGTGTGAGTGTGTTAACTGTTTCATAACTTTGTTCATGAAATGAACCCCTTGATAAAAAACTCTCTCGATTGGACAACCAAACCTGGTTATGATATTGTGATAAATAAACTTAGCTGTGCTAGCTGCTGCATTATCTCACAAATCAATTTCCTCTACCCACTTCGTACAGTAGTTAGTGGGTGCCAAAATATACTTATTGCTAGTATATTTAGCCGAAGGTAATTAAAGAACTCGTGGAAGCGATTGCTAGCTGCCAAGATTTTGGTGTTGTGCTTGAACAGAAGGTGCTACCCCATTGCACTCCTCTCACCATCCTAACAAATGATCTGCACAGCATCATCATGGGGATACTTGAGAAAGTGAAGGATGGGAGACTGGTATTGAGCAATTCTGTACGCTGTTTGCTGTTGCGAGTGTGGATTGACAAAGTGCGGATCGTACTAGCCTAATCTATCACTTAATGAGCATAAAGATCATGGAGGATCAAACCAAATACGGAAAGCCATGGGGAGAGAGACAGGAAGTATGAAACACTCAATCTATTCTAATGTGCTATATTCAACCATACATGATAGGCTTCTTATATAGAGAGAGCCTTTAGAATAGTCAACACATGTGTGATCCTCTCATCCACATCTTTCCTTGTGGATATCCTCAATCCACATCATGTAGTCCACATCCTAGGGTGGCTACTTTAATTCTTTCCTATACCATACCTTAGCCCTTTAATCTATGTGCGCATGGCACCATATCTCAATTCCTCCCCTTGGTGCCATGATACTTTGGCTACTGCAAGGTGGTCAGATGTGAGTTTTTACATGTCATTACCTCCCCTGGGTGCTTTCATAGCTACTCTCAGGTGGTCAGGCTTGATTTACAAAACATAGGCAAGGTTGGCAAGGTTTTTGTTTCTCAATACATTCCATTGATGTCACCTTTTGGCTCATGGCTTGATGACGATGTCGTTTGCTTCTTTGCTTGGTGTAGCGTCGTTTGCTTCTTTGCTTGGTGTAGCTTCATGCATGATGCTTTGTTCTTCCATTTGCCTTGATGCTTTATGTGTGGATGCCATGCTTCATGCTATGGTCATCTCATGCACTTGTGCTTTCGGCATGCTTATGACAATGATGTGTGCATTCATGCTTTGATTTGTCATTTGTTGCAAAGGTCTTACCAATTGATTTCTTTCAATATTGGCAGTGTCTAATTACTAACAATGATTCTGGCTTGATAGACGCGTAGAGCTCGAAAAGACGATCACTTTTCCTTTTTGGAGCGTGTCCAAATTCTTCCTGGATTGGAAGTTACGGCTTGTCGAAGTTTTCGTGAAGAAGAGGTCCTTTGATGATGTGTCACAGGGATTCACATGTAGAATTCAAAGTGTGTTTAATAAGAGGTGTTGTGCTTAGAAGGCACTGCTGACTGTGCATGCTGATGTGGCATAACTAACCCTAACTCTAACCATGGTGGGTTAAGTTAACCAGACTCTGATTTAGCCATGTGTCATTCTTACCTAACCTCACCTCCAAGGGTTTACTTGACTAACCCTATCTGCAATTAACCTTACCCTAGCTACAAGTGTGGTTTGTGGAGTGCCACGTGGCCTTATCTGCCACATGGCAGTTTCTCTATCAGAGGAGTTATGTGGAAGTTAGAGAGGTCAAACTCGTTTGACGATGGTAAGGCTTGGAGCGGAGGAGGCAGCTCGTCGTAAGAGCAGCAGATGAGGCGCAATGCATGGACCGGCTTTGGCTATGGCAGTGACTGCGTTGGTCATGCAGGAGCAGCCACTTCTAGGTGCACCTTATGTTACGAGCTGTTGAGAGGCTTGTTTGACAGCCGCTGGTGGAGATCGTAGGAGATGGAGCTGTTGATGCACCACCTGCTGCTTAGTGGCCAGCCGTCTCAGCATCGAAGGCTTTGCATCGTTGTAGCCTTTGCGTAGACGGAGCCTTCGTTGTTGCAGTCTACTCGTTGGACTAAGAGTTGGTTGAGTTGAACGGTGAGGCAGTTTCGCTTGTGGAAGCCGTGAGCCACTGCTCATTGATGGAGTTGCTTCGTAGTTCATGGAGGATATCTTTGGAGCCTTTTCGGGAGCTAGTAGACAAGGTTGTTGAGAGGAAGCCATTTGCATCATGGGTTGCTAGTAGATAGGCCGAAGCAGCCATTGATTGGCAAGGTTGGAGCTATGGAGCCCGTTAGGAGTCACTAAAGCAGGACATGCGGGTCGTGGGAGCCAGGCTATTCCTCGAGGCCTTAGTTGCTAGTTGTTGTAAAGAATTCCGTCGATCGGCTGCTACTGCAAGGGAATGCTTGCCTATTGCTTGTTGAGTTGAGCTGTTGCAGGCTGAGTCACGGTCACGTTGTTGGGCCTTAGAGCCCGTGTGCCTCTTCTTGGTATTGCCACTGCGGGAGCCTTGCTAAGCTGCGTTGAAGTTGATCTCTTGTTGTGCTTGTTGCAGGCGTAGATGGAGAGGAGTCCTAGTGGAAAGATGGATATTTCTGTTCTCTCTCTCTCTCTCAAAAATCTCTCGGAAGAATAATAATGAGCGTGCTCAGTGGAAGGCAGAACCATGCTCTCAAGCTCTCTCAATGAGTGGAACTTCCGCAAAACAAACTGAAATTCTCTCCGCCGTGGAAAATAAATCTCAATCTAAAACTAGAACTAACCTAGGAGAAAACATAAGTTTCCTAAGGTGTGCCTACAATGGATCTAGGAGACTAGACCTAAGCTCTGATACCATGACAAAGTGCGGATCGTACTAGCCTAATCTATCACTTAATGAGCATAAAGATCATGGAGGATCAAACCAAATACGGAAAGCCATGGGGAGAGAGACAGGAAGTATGAAACACTCAATCTATTCTAATGTGCTATATTCAACCATACATGATAGGCTTCTTATATAGAGAGAGCCTTTAGAATAGTCAACACATGTGTGATCCTCTCATCCACATCTCTCCTTGTGGATATCCTCAATCCACATCATGTAGTCCACATCCTATGGTGGCTACTTTAATTCTTTCCTATACCATACCTTAGCCCTTTAATCTATGTGCTCATGGCACCATATCTCAACATGGATGCCCATGGTGCACAAGGTGAAGGCTGAAGCAGGGTCGATAGAAGCGATTGCATTTGGGGGGATCATGAAAACATTATCGATTCATGACGATGAAGTGGTGCAATTGATGAAGAAAGTAGCCTTTGACGGTGCATTTACAGAGTGGACAGGGTACTACAAATGGTGGAGCGAACGCTTACTAGCACAACTAAAAGCTGCAGGGGAGCAAATGAAAACCAACAAATGAGAGGTGCCTCAAATCTCTGATGCATCCAATCCCTCTCTTTCAATCCCTGGTCTTTGCAGTTTTTGCGGACCCATGAAATTGAGTCCCCATTTCTAGAATGGGCCCAAAGGTAAGATAGGCTGATGTGGCATCCGATCTACATCTGTTGGCCTACCATCTCTTTGACATGGTAAGCATGTTTTAGCAAATTAATGAGCATCTTCAACACTGTAGGCCACCACAAACCTACCTGCAGTATTTTTTTTTCCTTTCCAACATGTTCTTCCATTAGGACTGCTTTCCTTTCATGATCTAGCACACATCTTCGGATAATCTGATCAATACCCCTCCTATACAAAATTCCAACTATCATAAAAAATGGTCTACTCTACAACACAAATTCCTTCCTCTGATCTCTTGACAGTCATTGAGGTACCATCCCTTCCGTAAAAAAAAGAAGTATTTTATTATAACAATCTTGCCCACCATTCAGGTTGACAGAAAACAAATGTGCATTAGAGAAATCATTTTGAATTCCCAAAGGTGCCTCAGCATTCATCAATTGGCTTAAATAAGATTTTGCAACAACATGCTGATTACTGGGTGTATGAACAATGTCATAATAATCATATTCTTGGAGGAGTAATATCCTTCTAGCTAGCCTTCTAGACAATTGTGGCTTGTTTACCAAATAACTGAACTAGCTTGACGATGGACACATGTAAGATCACTTTATTTCCCAATAAATAGTGTCTGAATTTTTTGAGAGCATAAACCATTCCCAATGCCTCCCTATGAGTAACACTATAAATTTTCTTTGCTTTTTCCAATCTTCTATTGGCATAATATATGGGATGAAACCACCCTTTAACAAATTTCTACATTAACACTGCATCGATGGCCACATCCGAAGCATTGACAAAAATATGAAATGGTAACTTCAAGTTAGGTGGTTTGAGAATTGGTGCCACAACTAATATCTTATTCAATAAAACAAAATCCTTCTGCTCGCTACTGCTGCTCCTCCCATCTATATGCTTCTCCCTTCCTGGTAAGTTTTGTAATGGTGCACAAACATGGGAAAGATAGCACAAAAATTTGCTTATTCTGAATAACTTCCACCTTTCGTGGGTCTATGGCCATGCCTTCTTCAGAGCTTATATGACCTAATAGAACACCCATCTTAACTGCAAAAGCACACTTCTTTGGATTAAGACTAAGCCATGCAATTCTGCATCTCTCAAGGCATAATCTAAGATGTTGCAAATGTTCTTCCTCCTTTCCAAACACAGAGAAATCATCAAGAAACACTCTGATAAAGGTTGTCAAGTACGGAGCAAAGAGTTCCTGAATCCACTTCTAAAATGTGGGAGGTGCATTCTTTAGAGCAAAGGTCATAACATTGCTAGCAAAAGCTCCCCACTCTATAATGAAAGAAATTTTGTCTCTATCTTTTGGAGCCATCCTTATCTGATTATACCCACTGAAACCATCAAGAAAGCTATACATCTCATGACTAGCTACACCATCAAGCATTGTGTCACAGAAAGGTAATGGAAAAGAATCTATTATTGTTGCTACATTTAGCTTTCTGTAATCAACACACACTCTGAGTTTACCATTCTTTTTAGGTACTATGACTATGGGTGAAAGCCATGGTACCTTATCCACTGGGTAAGTAAACCCCACCTTGAGCAATTTATCTATTTCTTCCTTCACCTTTTGAGCATAATTTGGGTTCATTCTGTATCTTTGTTGGATAACTGGGATATCATCCTTTCTTAAGTTGATCCTATGTTGACAAAAAGATGGATCAACCCCCTTCATGTCTGTATAATGCTAGGCAAATACATCCTTGAATTCTAGCAACAAATGTTTCAAATTTTCATGAAAATTTCCATCCAACACAAAGCATCAACATGCACCATCTTTGGATCTTGTTCAGTTCCCAGATTCATCTCTTTGAGGTCATCCTCTTGAACTCTTGAACATCTTCTTAAGTGATCTTCAAATGCTATTTCTGCTTCAATGATTGCTTGAATATTTGTTTTGATATAAAATTCTTATTTTTCTTCATCAACATCCCACTGTTTTGAAGTGACTTCATCTAACTTCTATTCTTTGTGTTTCCTATGTTTTGCTTTCAGTCCTTCCAAATTTAGAACTGTAGTAACATTCATTGATGAAGAACTGCTCACTTCATTCTTTTTGTATTGGTCCACTATGGCCTGCACATCCATTTCAAAAATTAGAACCAAGGAGGGATTTATTTTAAGAAAATATTCTTCCTCATCATCTTCAACTTTGGCTACCATTTTAATTCCTTCAGCTTCCAAGGGTTGAGCACTTTTTGGAACACTCCTTGTTGGAACCATGGCCATTTTAAATTTCTTTGTTCCCTTATGAACAGGTACCCTATCAACTCCCAAATCCTCTTTAATATTGGCTACCCAAAACCACAGCCTTCCAAGTAACATGGAATAAGATTTATCATCTCCCTCCATCGAAAGAACAAAATTGACCATGAAGCTCAGACCACAAACTCCACTCTACTGGTTTCACAGTATCCCAAGAGGTTGGACCCTCCGTTGATCTACCATTTTGACTTGAAAAGGGGCTAGCTCTAGCTCATTGAAGCAATTTTTTTTGTAAGGATCCTTTGACAGGATGTTCACACTAGACCCGCCATCCAAAAGGACCTTCGGTATGATCTATGATCTATATTCCACCTGAATTAGTAGAACAGTATAATCTACATCCTCAATTTGTGCTACATTAACTTTGATTGTCTCCATAATGCTTGCACAGAGAATCCATGCTCGCTCTTCATGCATCTCTTATAATTTAAGTGCCCAATTGATTTGTAGGATCGTTAATATAATAGGTAGATATGTATTCAAAAAAACTACCTATTTAAATAAACAAGGTACCATTCAAAGTGCAGTAAGAACTTTCGACAGCTGACATTTTAATTCCAAATTTAGAAAAAGTAAAGATCATAATGAGTAATACTGGTTGATATCAATTTCATTGCTGTTGTAAACTCAATACATCATATAGGAAACATAGTAAAAAACTAGACAAAATATGGATCTAGGGATAGAGAATACTTCCTCATTTGGAACTCCTGAACTTCTTAACCAACATAGAATAGAGAACGACCATCTCGTCTATATGACACTTCTAACTAGCATACACGCTTCAAAAGCGGTTGCTTATAACTACTCTACTAAGGTTTTTCATATGCTTTCTATCACTTATGAAAATAGACATAGCCCACGAGTATCCAAGTAGTATTTGTCCACATGATGATGGAAAAAATCTCCGTCAATGGAAATTTTTGATAACTTTTCCCATGCAAGAAATTTAGGCATTGAAAATTTCATTGGATGAAAGTGAGATTTCACTCATTTTGGACCGCTTCTTTTTCCCCTTTTTTTGGACGGACATTTCACTCCATTGCAGAAATATCAATCCGTCATGAAATTTTGGATTCCAAAATCCAAGTTCACATCACAACGGCTTGGATTGAAATAAATTAAAATTGATAAACTTAAAATCCTCACTATTTAGATCAAAATTAAACTATTTGATCCAAAGAATATAAAATAACAAATATATTTAGTTAACATTTAAATCTAAAAGCATCTTTACATTCAGCAAACCTCTTCTATGGCCACCATGAACTCCATATAACTACCTATGTAGTATTGAAATATGCTTGAATTTTAAGCATTGGATTAATATTGTATAAAAAGTATTATTTTTTAAAAAGACAATGCATTCCTATAGGTTTATGGATAGCACATTACATACAGCATGGACTTTGGAAACATATATTGGTATAAAACTTATACTTGAGGGCAACGTTGTTAATTCTGTAGAAGTAATTGGTATAAATCTCTTTTAACAAAAGTGTTTAAGGAAAAGTTGATTCAAAGATGTTGAAAAAGTCAAAAATTAACAGAAAGGTACAATCCATAAATGTGTGGAATTGTTTAATTTGCAAGCTATAAAAATTCTTATGTATGGTTTTGAGTTTAAGAAATTTTGGACAATTAAGCGCAAAAAAAAAGGATATTTTAAAGCAAAATATCCAAGGACTTTTCTAGTTGAATAGAATTGTTTCTTCTTCTTTGTAATTTGTCATGTTTTTTAAATTATAGAGTTAGGACACTTTTCCAATTCATAATAAACGTTTTTAGGTTTTAGAGTAAGATGTATTTGATTGTCTTCCACTTCCTATGTATTTGATTGATACAAGAATTTTGAGCAACAACTGTTACAAGCTCATGCACATCTCCTCCATGCACGCTGGAGATAAGCCACAAACACCTTTCCAAAATAGCTTGCCTTTTCTAGAAATAGAGTTTGCTTTTCCCAGTTTAGATAATATGCTTAGGCAATTTCAAAAGCTTAGTACAACTCAAAAATCAAAATATGCCAATTGGAAATTCAAAGTTATCGTTTCTTTGAAAATTTTGCGAAGCATGTTGTTTTGGTAAACAAAAGTGAAAATTTTGCAGAAGCACCTCTCGAACACGAGGTATTCTTGATTTGATACGTACATATGTATGGGGTTATGCATAGACTCGTACCATTAATGAGTCACTTTACTACTTGACTTTCATCGCCGACTACAACAGATATTGTTGGGTCTTTCTAAAAGAGAAATCTGAAGTCTTCACCAAATTTCAAGAATTCAAAGCCATGGTTGAGAACCAAATAGGCAGAAAGATCAAAGTTATGAGATGAGACAGAGGAAGTGAATACATGTCTTCAGCATTCATGAACTTTTACAGAAGTAATAGTATTCAAAGACAATTCACATGTGTATATACTCTTGAACAGAATGCAAGAGCCGAGCAACTTACTTAAGTGGCTTCCAACCGAACCGATTTAGGGTATGACACCTTATGAAGCATTCACTAGACACAAGCCATGCATTGGGCATCTCTGCATATTTGGTTGCATAGCATATGCTCACATACATGACAATCATCTCGCAGAAAATTTGATGTGAGGTCATGCAAATGCATCATGATTGGTTACATTGGAGGAGCATTGAAGAAAGCAAAGCATACAAGTTGTATGATCCATGAACTAAAAGGTCATCATCTCTAGAGATGTAATTTTTGATGAAGAATCCGATTAATGGAAAACATCGAATGCTCAGGAGATAACACACCAATTACTCAGTCACCTACCAAAAATGTTGATGAAGAAGAGAAAGAATTGCTAGAGACACCTCGAGAAGAGCAACAATTGAGACAATCTACTAGAGAAAGCAGACCACCAACCATATTGACATATGCTCAGAAAGGAAAATCCATTCAAGTTGAAAGCACCAATTATGCTCTTATGACCACCATCATGGCTACAAGGCTACAAAAGACCCAATGTACTTCAAAGATGTAGTTGACAAGCCGAAATGGCAAACTACTATGAATGAAGAAATGGAAGCTTTGTACAAAAACAACACTTGGGAATGATGCGACCTTCCACCAGGAAAGAAGGCCATAGCAAACAAATGGGTTTACAAAGTGAAGTACAATCCAGATGGAAGCATTGAAAGATACAAAGCCACACTAGCTGCAAAAGTTTGTCAATAGCAATATGGTCAAGACTGTGATGAGACTTATGCTCCAGTAGCAAAGATGGAATCCATACGGTTCTTGATATCACTAACAACACTAAGCATATGGAATGTGTACCAACTAGATGTCAAGAATGCTTTTATTTTTGGGGCAAAGAAAATTTGATTATATTGTAATCATATGTTTTGTATAATGGTGTCAAACTTTGACAAAATGTTCTCCTCTAGAGAGGAATAACTGCATACAAGATAACCACTGTCTAGAAGTGGGAAAGATCAAAACTAGTGCCAAGAAGATATAAGAGACTGCTGAGCTCAGCAGTTTAACAGTTGTAACCAGTAAAATATGCTCAAGTGTTGATATGCTTGTTGAAGGCAGGCTATGCCACATAATCTAATCCCAGGATGCATCCTTGTCTATCCAAAAAAGAGTCAGTGTCCTGCAATTGGCTGTGTTCTATAAAACTGTTGCTATTCTGGCAGCCATCAAAGTTGCAGCATTCTTGGTATCCAACTCTAGTGCATAGGGCCTGTGAACAAAAGAGCGATAACATGGAAATAGTAGCCAGTGGAGGGTCTTTAATCAATAGCATCTATTTTGACTGGGACTCAGTGATGGAAGGAGTTGAGCTTGCATATCCACTCCTGAGTTGTGGAGCATCTCCCTGCCTCTTGAATGTGTTCTGCCAGTTCTGCTTGGAGTTGAGATATCTGGTCATTATAATTGTGATATTATTGGTCCAATAAAAACTTAGCTTGGGCCACAACACATATTGATCAGTTAGTAAGAACATAGCATTCATACCAATTAACAAAGATCTGTTCAGCATGCATGACCTCATCATTGAATTGAAAAGCATTTTTGGATATCCAAATAAACCATAGTGCATATGCTCTGATGTGTGCCCATGTAGCATAAGGTATTTTGAGAGCATCCCCTAGGAGAATAGATTTCCAATTTATAGGTTCAACTATTCTAACTTGCACATATTTCCAAACTTTTCTTGCTCTAGGGCAAGCTATGAAGAGATGGAAGGTGTCTTCCTTAGTGCCCACATAGTGTTTGCATGTGCCATCTCCCTTGCCAATGCTAAAACTTCTACAGTTGGTCCAGACTACCTTATGTAAAGTTAACCATAAAAGTGTAGACATTTTCTCAGGGATTCTTCCGTGCCAAATCAGCTCAAATCTGATAGCCCATTTTCTTTCATTATTAGAGTTGTTCCACCTAGAGCTTAGTTTGGCAACAATCTCATCTATACCTTCAGATGGAGTGGGTATAGGTAGGAGAGTTGAGCTGCCAACCCATCCAAACTCTCTAGAGACATTAAGAAATTTGCCTCCTTTCCAAGTGATGTCTCCATCCCATAGCTGGGTTCTGTGTTGAGAGATATGGTACCATGAGCACATGTAGAGCAAAGGTATGAGCAAAGGGAAAGCTGCCACATGGCATGGAGGAGATATCCCACATGTGAGCAAGCAAATGGATGTAAGTACCCTCACCTATAAAAGGGAGGTTCATTTGAAGTAATTCAATCAAGCACTTAGCACTATCTCAAGATTCTCTTTATGAGTCCAAGCTAATCTATCTTGGAACCTAATTGACTTGAGATACATGTCATGAGCACTCTCTTCATCATGTTTCCACACAGGTTTCATCCACCTTAGAGCGCTCCATAGATCCTGAGGCACATATGTTTTGTCATGGTATCAGAGCGTAGGTTTAGCTTTCCTAGTTTAGCTCATTAGTAGTTTACTAGGATTGCTTCCATTCCTAGATTAGTTGTAGGCATGTCTTAGGAGTTCATGTTTTTCTCCTAGGTTAGTTTTTTAGTTGTAGATTGAGTACAAAATTCCGTCCCTTCAGAGAGAAAATTTTTCATCCATCCATTTCATGAGAGATTCATTGTGAGCTTGAGTGATCCTTGTTGCTGTGAGAGAGAGAGAGATAGGGAGAGTCTTTCAAAGAAAGATTTGTGAGAGCCCTCCCGTGGATCTGCTGAGAAGGAGAGATGTTTTTTAAACATACTCTTGACTAAAAGAGACAAAGCAAGAGAAGCTCCCAACGACTCAAAGAGCGCAGGTTTGGCGCTACTGCTCACAAAGTCGACTGCACCAACTAAAGCCTCCTTCTGCGCTCCCGATGGGTGACATCCATTGCCTCCTACGCCTCAGCCAGCTGCAATAGCAGCTCTCTGCATCAGCCTTCTACAAGGCAGCTCACGACCAATGACCCAAGCTCACAGCCTTCAACGCTCACGGCTGAGCTCTCCTACAAACTCTGCTCCATAGAAGCTGCCTCCAAGATCCATGCAAACGGGTTGAAGCTACAGCACGCCAGCAAGCAAAGGCCACCGAGCACACTCCAGCAAACCCGCTTCAGCGAGCGGCTCCCAGGCGACCAAGCCAACGAGCTCCTGCTAGCTACGACCGAACTCAGCAGCCAAGGCTCACACGGCCTCTCCATCGTCATAAGGCTCCCGTCTCCACGGCTAACTCCAGAACCCAAAGCTTCTACACAGCCACCGCGACCTCCTCTGTCTGCAACACTACTTGCTGCATCGAACTGCAGCAGAGACTCTGAGGCCCGACTCCTACGACTCCGCTCCTTCTAACGAACCCGCCGCAGCTCCGTCGCCACGCCCACGCCGCCGACGTCGATGCAGAGAAGCAGAGATTTCCTTCTTCTCTAAGGTTTAGTAACCTTAAGACACGTGGAAAGATAGGAACTAACCATGGTTAACTGACTTGGACCTTGGTTAAGAATGGCCTTGGGTTAAGTTACTAGCTAGAGTAAAGTTACTATGGTTAGGTTATTGGAGTTAGGTTGAGTTCCTACCACATGGCATAGGGCCCCTTGCCAAGCACAGTTCTGCAAGCAGCATATGAATGTCTATGCCACATCATCAAGGCCCCCCCTCTTCTTCATAAAAGCTTCAACAAGCCATAACTTCCAATCCAGGAAGAATTTGTACACGCTCCAAAAAGGAAAAGTGATCGTCTTTTCGAGCTCTACGCGCTTGTCATGTCAAAATCATTGTATGCAATTAGACACTGCCAATATTGAAAGAAATCAATTGGTAAGACCTTTGCAACCATTGGAAAAGCAAAGCATGAATGCAAACATCGATGTAAAAAGCAAGCTGAAAGCACAAGTGTATGAGATGACCATAGCACGAAGCATGGCATCCACACAAAGCATCAAGGCACATGGAAGAACAAAGCATCATGCATGAAGCTACAGAAGGAAGAAGATTGCAGATTGAAGAATCAACAAGTCAACTACATGGAGTCATCATCAAGCCATGAGCCAAAAGGTGACATCAATGGAATGTATTGAAAAGCAAAAACCTTGCCAACCTTGCCTATGTTTTGTAAATCAAGCCTGACCACCTGAGAGTAGCTATGAAAGCACCCAGGGGAGGTATTGACATGTAAAAGCCACACTTGACCACCTTAAGTAGCAATGTATGCACTAAGGGGAGGTGATGGAATGTAACTCACATCTGACCACCTTGCAGTAGCCAAAGGATTATGGCACCAAGGGGAGGTGTTGAGAGATATGGTGCCATGAGCACATGTAGAGCAAAGGTATGAGCAAAGGGAAAGCTGCCACATGGCATGGAGGAGATATCCCACATGTGAGCAAGCAAATGGATGTAAGTACCCTCACCCTCAGGGGGGTCACTATGTATAAACCCTCTATATCACGTGCGTTCAAGGCCTATATTTAAAATCCCTTATAAGTAAATTTTTTCATTAATAAAATGTACCCCTTTTCTATACAAATCTGTAAATTTTTTCCAAAACTATTTTAAATAGTCCCTTATGTATATTTATTTCTGTAAATTTTAGGAATAAAAAATATCCTTCTTTTGAACTCACGTGATAGGGTTACATATGATGAGTGACCCCCCCTATAAAAGGGAGGTTCATTTGAAGTAATTCAATCAAGCACTTGGCACTATCTCAAGATTCTCTTTATGAGTCCAAGCTAATCTATCTTGGAACCTAATTGACTTGAGATACATGTCATGAGCACTCTCTTCATCATGTTTCCACACAGGTTTCATCCACCTTAGAGCGCTCCATAGATCCTGAGGCACATATGTTTTGTCATTCTGCCCATCATCAACTCTTGGTCTACATTGTGGAGCCTGAATTCTCTTCTTATCTCCAACCAATTCATCCATCTGAGATTAGTCTTGTCCCAAAAATCCCCCCACAAGAAATCCCTTTATTTACCAAGTGCCATGCCATCAGAAAGTCATTGTCACTTAGTTGTTGTTTTGTGAAAAAGGTAGAAACCCAGATTGAA
The DNA here is from genome assembly GCF_047967505.1 of Dipteris shenzhenensis. Taxonomy (NCBI): domain Eukaryota; kingdom Viridiplantae; phylum Streptophyta; class Polypodiopsida; order Gleicheniales; family Dipteridaceae; genus Dipteris; species Dipteris shenzhenensis. Next base: position 26,413,383 of record NC_141619.1, on the reverse strand, counting down.
TGTAACACCATAAAGCTTTCTTTCCCAAAGAGAGTGATGAGGCATTTTATCTATTCAAATGCCCCCCATGGGGATTATCACAACTGGCTCCCTTTGGTAGAGCAAGGTTCTATGTTCCTAATGGCTGCTAAGAGGGGATAGTCCTTCCATCTAGGAGCTTTGAGAGGCCTTACATGTTTGAAGTTCCTGAGAAGGAGGTTAGCCCAATCACTTTTAGGAGTAGTGATGGCTTTAATTATCTACGTAGCTGCTAATTTGTAGGTTGCTAGTTGAATATTTATGACCCCCAATCCTCCTTCCTTTCTTGGTATGGTGCATAAAGCCCACTTAATAGATAGCTTAGAATAGAATACATAGGAAGTCATCCATGGTTACATGGATATTGTGACAGTGACTATTCAGAAGATCATGAGACTAGGAGATCCACACAAGGATATGCATTTCTCCTTGGTCAAGGTGCTATCTCATGGTTGTCAAACAGACATCCAATTGTTTCTTTGTGTTCATCAACAGAAGTAGGATATAGGGCACTCACAACATGTGCATACGAGGCTATATGGATCGGAAGACTATTGTCTAAAATTGATTACTTTGATGAATCAAATCCAGCAAGACAAGAATCCAATATATCACTCCAAGACAAAGCACATTGATGCCAGAGAGCAATTCATCAGAGAAAGAGTATTACTTCATGACATCACATTGTAGCATTTTGATAGCAAAGAAATGTTGCATACATCTTTATCAAACCACTTGGCAAAGAGCTTTTCAAAAATCACCGATAAGCTCTTGGTTTTTGACTTAGAGGAAGGAAATTCCCATTAAAGGGTTGTGATGGAATGTAATGCTCAGTCCTTCTTTGATTCCCTAGAATCATCATCTTGAGGGAAGGCCTACTTCATGATGTTGATCTTGAGGGAAGGTGTTGAGGAACCATCTCAACATCATGTGTTCATATGTGCATAGCACAAACACATAGGGTGCTTAAAAGGCACAAGGGGTAGAAGCCCTATCCCTAACCCTAAAAGGGATGTATATATTGACTCTTTTCAACTATTATAGTGTATAGTTAGTCATTTGTGATGTGCTCTTTAGCTGTGCCCTCTCTCCTCAGCTCCACTCTTCTCCTCTCCTCTCTCCATATTTGTTCATGAGCCACATCAACTTGCTGTTTAAACATAGATTCTTCCACTCTTCCCGCTCACCCCATTAGACTTGATCCTACGTGCATGCAATCCCCCTCATTTTTCATGAAATTCCAATACTTGCCCACGTTCTAGTGCTTCCCTACTACAAGACCCAACCAAAAGCTACCCCAACACTCTCTCCTCTCTACTACTACTAAGTTGGGAGCATCCACACAAGCTACTCTAAAGATCAAACCCCTCTAACAAAGCTACAACAACTACAACCCACCCTTGAACATCTCTAAAAGTTCACTCAATGTCAAGGAATTTAGGACTAATACCATCAATATGCCCTTACCCTTGGCGAGGCTATTGACGAAAACCTCATAGCTCAATGTCTCATGGCAAACCAAAAACCATCCTCACAATCACACTTTGTTTCCTAGAGTAGAACCAACTTAGGATTTGGGAAGTAGCAAGCTAAGGGTGTCCACTTTTTGTTCACTCCCCAATCCTTAGGAGGTGGAAAAACAAGCTTTTTAGCACACAAAAATGCAAATCTCACCTACTTCCCTATGGATCTAGTCTTTGAAGTCTTCTGACACAACATCACACTTGCTATTGTGCACACAATCGTATAGTCTGATCGAAAATTCGATGCACACACAAAAAATTTCTTTGTGTCACACGGCATGGTTCCAGGGTGGTCACACGTTTGTCACGAACAGAGAGTGTCATATTAAATTCTAAATTTCTCACTCATTTTAGATTAAATATAATAAATAAAGTCATAAAATACATGCATTTTAGTAGCACACCACATTTTTTTAGTATTTTGAATAATTAAGCAAATCCAATTCGGTGGAAGGTTAGTAGGCACATAAGGGTGTGTGGTTGAATCATCAAATCCCAAATCCAACGGTTAGATTTAGGAAGATTGAAGTTTAATTTTTACTTTTACTCCTTAGAGGATCAACAAAGAATATTAAAAATAAATCTAGTAATTCTCAAACATGACCAAACATTTCAAAAATGTCAATATTTTTAGTCCTCTGCATGATGAATAAGAGGAAAAAATTTTGGTTAAATTTGAGTAAGGGAAACGTACGATATGGCCTCCAACAGTGAAATCTCCCTTTTGTGGGGGAAAAAGGGCCACCCAAGCCTAATACCAAGACAAGGTAGGCTTGGTATTAGGCTTGGTGAGGTAGGCTAGGAGCATCACCAACCCTAGTGGCAAGCCTTTGGAGTGTGCATGCTGCCCATGCGGAAGGCTGAGTCATCAAAACCATGACACGTTGTTAGACCACGTGGTGCCATGTCATCAAGGAGATGTGACATCACTCCTTGCCATGTCACCTTACATTGCCACACGTGCTGCCACATGTGCCATCTCATCATTCCACATCATGAGCCATGTCATCACACCTTGCCACCTTGGCATACCTCGTCAACTTTGCCACGTCACCAATCCCTCCACCTCAATTTGCCATGTCAATCTACCACCTCATGAATGCCAACTCATCATGCCACATCACCTTTCAATGTCATGGAAGAGACTATATTACAACATCATGACCATGCATGGTGCCACATTAGCCAGATGTATACACATGATGATGTGCGAGGCATAGAATACCTCGATCGAGGTATATGACCTGCATGAGGCATACAATACCTCAATCGAGGTATATGACCGAGGGGTACCTCGATCGAGGTTTATACATGCGTAATGCATTGAATACCTCGATCGAGGTATATGGTCTGATGAGGTATATGATCTGGGCATAATGATCTGGGCATAGCATACCTCGATCGAGGTATTTGAAGGTACAAAACTTAGCCAATTAGTTTCAATCTTAGCACCAAAACTTAGCCAATTAGTTTCAATCTTAGCACCTCTCCACCAATAATAATGAAGAGCAATCTAAGAGCAATCTAGTGGATGAGTTGAGGCTCTCTATAAGACACCACGTTTTGGTTCATTTCACCCATTCTTAGCCATTCTTGCCTCCTCATCACTTTGTCACACCTTCCATCCTACTTTCATTGAGAATGGGTTCTCAAAGCCGTAGAGCTAGTAGACGTGAAAGATGTAGGAACCCCCCCCCAAATCTCATTGACGAGGAGCGCAAGCGGAAGGCTCGTGAGCGCAAGAGAGCCTCTAGAGCTCGAGCTCGCGCTGCCACCACTGATCCACCTCCACCTCTACCTCTACATCCCACCTCCACCCCCACCCCCACCCCCACCTCCATTGTCCCCCCATCCTCATCTGCTCCCCTACCTCTAGCCTCCGCCCTTCCCCTAGCCACCTACATTTTGGCCTCCACCTCTACCTCTTCCCCCTCCACCCTCCCCCCTCCCCCTCCCCCTCCCCCTCCCCCCGCTCCCCTTGGCGCCTCCCTTCCCCCGTCCACCCTACCATCTCCCATTGATCCCCTTGCCCCACCTTGCAGTAGCAGTGTTGCTTCACGACGTGACTTGCCGCCGAAGTCCACTATTCGTCGTCGTACTAGCAAGATTGTGCAGTCTTTTTTTTGTGACCTCACGCCAGCTTCGCAGTCTTCTCTTCTCACATCCATGATTGATCACCCTGACTTGGTAGAGTGTAGGAGGCTTGCTGGTCTTGGTGCACGTAGAGATAGGGTTGTATCTAGCGAGGTCCTTAGCAGTGTTCGACGTTCCTATGATTCTATTAAGCACCCCCCCCCCTAACATTAACAACACACCTAACATTTCCCCCTCCTTTTTTTTTGTAAAAATGTTCCCTTTTCATTTCTAGGAATTGTTTAAATTTATTTATTAATTAGGTACTTTATATTCCCCCCCCCCCCGCTCTTATCCTCTTTTAGCCAACCCCTTACTGATTCTAACTAATTTTCTTACAATTCTTTCCCCTTTTCTAACTTAATTCTCCTACTTAATGTACCCCCTTGTCTTATTTCCTTCCAATTATGTACCTAATGTACGGCCTTTCTAACTAATTATCCTACCTATTGCACCCCCTTGTCTTATTTACTTTCTTTTATCTAGTCCTCTATGGCTCTCTTAAAACCCAGAGCCAAACCCCCCACCGCACTCTCTTTTTAGTTATTAACTACCTGAGTGGTAATTGACCACCCTACCCCTTTTGTCTTTACGCCTGAGTGGTAGTTGACCACCCTACCCCTTTTTGCTTTATCCCTAGCTACCCTTCCTTTATAAAATGGCCACCGCCACCACCATTCCTTGCATTCATCACTACCCATTTATGAAGTGTTTTGTGAACTTATGAGCTAGCCATTTTTGTCCTTCTTCTTTGTTTGCACTTCCTCTTCATAAGCGACACTTGCAAACTCCTTCATCTCTTGCGCCCTCTCAAGACCTTTCTCCCATCGCTGGCTTTCTTCTGTATTCACATTCTTCATCTACACTCCATTTTTCTTTCGTCGCTCGGTGATAATTGTCTAGCTCTTCACGTATGATAAGGTATTCTATGATCTCTTGATACATGCTTGCAGCTCCATTTCTTTATTAACTCATGCTCACGCATCGTGATGGAGCGACTACTTACATCTCTACAATTCACCGTGCCTCTCTTGCGCCTTTTCTCTCAGTCTCTTGTTAGGATGAGCACACAGCCAGTGCTGCTCTACTAGCTGTGTGTAGAGCTGACAAGCAAGCTACCATTGGACCTCTTTTCATGCTTATGGAATCCACAAACTCTCCCTTCATGGGTATGAATTACGTACACACTCTCTCTTCATAGCTTGGTAAGCATTTGATGGAACCCGCAAGCTCCCTATTCATGCTTTGTAGCCTTAGTGATCTCATTCACCTCACTGGAAGTATATCTTTGTGCTGGCTCTCTTGGCCCCTCCTGGTGCATGCATCTCCCTTCTTTACAAACACTAACTACTTGGCATTTCAGCTAGCTGCACTTTTCGTAGCCAAATATGAACACACCCAAGCATTAGAATTGGTTTTTGGCCCGTGCTCCTTTAGACTCCCTCGTCGACCTTTCTCCATTTGGCAGCAGCAACCTTTAGCTCGGCATGCCCATCTTGGCGACACAACCACACACTATCCCTCAACTTCACACCATCCTGCCAGACCTTTACTCTAAGTTGGTCGCTCTTTGTGGTTTCTCAAGTGTGTGGACCTGGTTTTCTCCTATTCCCCGCTTACATTTGTGCCCTTTTTTTAGGGAAGCCGGGTTGCATGTTGCATGTCCTAGCGTAGCAGAGTATCTACGTGAGTTTGGGCTTATTGCCTTTGTTTTCTCCTTGCATTATAGGCTGGTCATATCCCTCTAGCGTTGTGTAGCTCCTTTATTTGCATTTAATTGATTTTGTTAAAATTTTCTAAATAAAATTCTTATTAAAATATATTTATAATTGCTTATATTTTCCTTTTCTAGGTAAATGATTTGGAAATGCTTTATTCAAATTATTCAAACATTTATTTGCTAAAGGATTTGAATTTATTAGGTTTGATTTGTTTCCTATTTCCCTTATTCTCTCTCTCTCTCTCTCTCTCTCTCTCTCTCTCTCTCTCTCTTTCCCATATTTATTTTCCATACCTGATTGCATTATAATTTATACTAAATACTATTATTGCAATTTCTTCTTTTTAATCACAATTAGGTTAATGTTGTTCTTTTTCTAAGATTACTGTAACAGTGAAATTTTATTCTTTTAGAAAGAAGCTTTAGACTAATTTTTTCTTATGTTGATTAAGTCTTTTCCTTTAGGAGTGCTCAATTTTTCGTTTAATTTTCCAGTAAAATTTATATAGTTTTGAATAGCTATTTTTCATTATCTTTATTCAATGAAATGTTTTATCTTAAAGCTTACACTTTCATTTATATCGATTTGTCAATATGGGTGTGAATACCCCCCATATAAAATTCACTTTTTAATTATTAAGTGGAATACATACCATATGCAAGGGAGTGGTCTACCCCTCTTCAATGATCCTTTTAAGAAAAAGATATTTATAAAAGGGTATGGATTACCCCCCTGTTTCAATAAAATGTGTGTTAAACCTTGGGTGTACCCCCCTATTTGATTACCATATGGACACAGGTAACCCCCATATTTGTGAAAAACAGTGTACCATTTGTTAAGAATGGCATTTACCCTCTATTTTAAATACTTTATTTTGTGGTGTTTATTCTAGAATCCTGTTTGGAGTCTTCGTCTTAGGTATAAGCGATAACAAGCTAGGGTGTATAGGCATTGCCTATCTCCCTCACAAATCTATGATGTTCTAACACCTAGGTATGGTGACAGGTAAGTGGGCTTTGACCTTGGAGCCTGGACTACCTGATGGATTTGACACTTTTTGTACCAATTGTATACATATTTGATGTGCACCCATAAAATGGAAAATTTATTATCCACCCTGAGCATCGTGTGCCATGTTGTTAAAAGGTTTTATTTTTTTACACACACACTTGACCCCTTCCTTGACAATGAACAAAAGAGAGAGTATTTCAAAGAGTATATGATCCCTCAAAAGCCCAAGCTACTAAAATTTAGCCAATTTGAGAAGGACTTGGTGCCCTGCACTTAATATGCTCATGGTGGACTAGCTATAAGCCATGATCGCAATTCCACCCCAACAACGTTGGTTGACTGGCCAAGCTAATTTCTTGAAAACCCATTTTCTATTGAGCACATTGATACAGAAGGCTCAGTAGAAACCTTGAGCACATGGATAGTAGTTTTCTTGGGTTTCTTCTCTCAAAACAAATCACAATATGTGGGGACATTTGAAACTTAGTGCAAAAGGAAATCCTAAAAGAAATGCATTAATTTCTATGGCTATCCCAAGGGAGATAACAATATCATTAGTCAATATCAGGGCCTTGCAGAAAATCCCCACAATGCAACCATCTTAATGGGAATTCAAAAAGGTAAACAAGACTTGATGTGATTTGTACAAGTTATGGATAGACTGCCATTAGAGAAGACTGACTTCAACAATAATTAGTCCTCCATTAGAGAACATTGAATTCAATAGTAATTTTTTCATCAAAGCCCCCATGCCCCCCATCTCCATCACCTCCAGCTCCACCAAAGGTAATCCCCCTTTCTCTCTCCACCCCACCACCCCTTCCTCTCTCTACATCCCCTTTCTCTCTCCACCCCACCATCCCCCTACCTCTCTAGATCCGCTTTCTCTCTCCACCCCAACATTCCCCTACCTCTCTCCACTCCACCCCCCCTTCCTCTCTCCCTTCTTCCTCTCTCCACAACCACCCCCCTTCCTCCACCACCATCCCCTCCCCACCACTGCCCCTCCCCCTTTTTTCCTCTCTCCTCACCTCTCATCCATTCTATTTCCCCCCCTCCCATGTCACCTCTCTCTACTCTCCTTCTACAACCCCTGTCTCTAACCTCTCTCTATCCTCGCCTCTCTTTCTAACTCACCTCTCTCCTCCCTCTACCCCCTCCCACACCCCCCTCTAAATCCCCCCCACAAAACCCTCGGGCGTACAGCCATCGTCCTTGAGCATGCATTTGATGCCCTTAAGCATGGGCCACCTTTTGGGCACTGTCCCCATTGGGCGTGCAGTCGCCCTCGGGCGCCCAGCTTCCTACGAGTGTTGAGCAGCTTGGGGCGCCACGCCATTGTGTCATCACCACTATCAAATCATTCCGCCACCACCCCAGCCACCTAGCCCCATTTCGACAAAGTGTGTGAGCAAGAGAGTGAAGAGAGAGAGATAGGAAGTGAGAGAGAGAGAGAGAGAGAGAGAGAGAGAGAGAGAGAGAGAGGGAAAGAGAGAGAGAGAAAGAGAGAGAGAGAGAGAGAGAGAGAGAGAGAGAGAGTAAGGAGAGAGAGAGAGAGAGAAGAAAGAGAGAGATTATAGAGAGATAGGATAGAAACTAACCTTAGTTCATTACAACTTTAGGTTAGGTTAGATTAACCAACCCTTATAGTGGAAAAAGAAGAAGAGGAAGGACCTTTATAAAAAAATTGCCCATTTTGCCCCTTCTTCAAGGGTGTGTATCTTGGTTGTTTGGAGGCCAAATACAACCCCATTTAAACCTAGATTTCACCCATGCAAAGATCTACATTGAAGAACTTTTTTGGTTTGGCCATCGTTTGGGCCTCGGTAGTCGCCACCATATAGGCACTAATTTTGACTCATCGATCACATATTTTTTGCCATTTTTGGGCTACAAAGGTTGAAATTAGTTGCGGAATTTACAAGTCAAATGCACTCACTTAAAGGCCACAATTAAGCATTTTGTATGAAGGAAGAAACAATGCAGGCCATAGAGAAAGTTGTGTGTCTCTCAGCCACTCACAAAAGAAACATGCTTGTTGGCACATGGCTCTCTTACCATATGGCACTATTGGACTGTCAGACTAGGACCTAATTTATGTGTGAAATGCCAGGCTAAAGACAACTCACTAAGATGGGGAAAAGGCCTGCAATGCCATCGACAAAGCGACACCAAGCCAAACGACCCAAACCTCAACCTCGATAGCCCTCCCCAAATCACTAACCTGAAGAAGGATAGGATCCAAGATCACCAACCAAGAGGTTAACAGCAAAACAACCATGGTTGGTGGTTCTATTTACAGTGACAGTGATGAGAAAATTAATGCAACATGCCAAGGAGATATGCCACAGACCTTGGGGACCTTGGAGTCAGAGCCAGAGCCATCAACTATGCAAGATGTAGGCACAGAATAGCTTGATGCCCAAGCCAACAAGGAGCTAACAATAGAGAGAACAATATAGCTTGTATGGCCACAAGTCTCAACGTTCAACATGTCAGCCCGATGTATGCAACTTCTTGTAGTCCAAGGGTCTAGGGAATTTTTTTCACTACAATCCTTCTTGCCAACACTTGCTATTACAGAATACATCATTCAATTCATAACATCATATCAAAGAAAAGAGTTGGAGAAGGTTAAGTATGGCATAGTAATGTATAATGAACAGCCTTTACAAATCTACCTCAGTAGATCAACAATGCAGGAAGCTTTCTCATTCCTAAAGGCACAAGAGAATATCCAATAAAACATTTGGATGTAAGGTTCTCAAAAATTCAAGATTGGTTGCCACCTAACACAAAGTCACAAAGCGGGGGAATCCACCATGATGTGATTCTGGATCCAATATGCAAAGAGGTAGCCAAGTTTGTGCCTCACATTCTCAATCATACAGGAGTGAAAAAAAATTACATATTAGTAAAAACTCTTACACTCCTTGGCAGGGAAAAACTACAAGAGTGGACTCAGCACATATCCTTGTGGTCCCATAAGCCCAGTTGGCTAAGGGGACCAAGGCTCGATACATCATCCTAGCGACTGACTACTTCACCAAGTGGATAGAAGGAAGAGCCACGGTAAAGGATGATGCAAGATCCACCGCCAAGTTCTTATATGAACAAGTCATCTCGCGGTTTGGATGCCCGTTGGAGTTAGTCAGTGATTGAGAAACTCACTTCCTCAACGAAACCATAGCAATCCTGACAAGCAAGTTTGCAATCAAATTATGTATCCCCACCACCCATCATGGCAAAAGCTACATTTCCCATCTACTAGCCCCATTATAATTGGGTTTGCAATACAGCAAGAGGAAGCCTCTACACCCCTCTCAACACAAGAAATAGAAGACTTTGAAACTTTGATAGTATCTCTGGAATGGGGACTAGAATCCCCATCCGCTCTCAACATGGGTGACATGGATGGACAACAATCCGAGTGAATTCTAGACAATTTTCAACTCAGTTTAGAATTGCTACCAGAGTAGATTGACTAAAGGGAAAAAACCCACGAGGAAGACTTACCTCACAATGACTGTACAACTGGTCCAAATACTTTTCTTCTTCAAGAATCACAAGTCAACAATGTTGATGGCTCAACGGCTCTAGGGACACAGCCACAAATCATCTCTATTGACACTCTACAAAAATAGGCTGCCATTCAAGAAAAAGATGAGGATACCACATGGGTGCATGGGAGCCAACTATATGATCAATAAAAGCAAGGCAATAGCGCATTCCAAATCATACAGCATCACAGTCAGCAATTGCATCAATGGTCAGAACTATTTTCTAGCATGGCAGTAGATGAACAGCAATGAGAAATGAAAAGACAAATGATCCCATAACTCCAAACCAAGTTTTAGAGTGCAAAGATTGAAATTTATAAGCTCAAGGAAAGCATGGTAGAGCAAATGCAACAACAGCTCCTTGTATAAAATGCTAGACTAGTAGAAAGTAGAAAGGATGCATTACAAGCTACAAATTTTCTCCAAGAAAAACACCTATAGCTATCTGATGCCTTGAGCAAAACGGAAGAGGTTGAGCTATCCCTCTCCCAAATGCAAGTCTCTTGTGATGATCTGAAAAAAGAAATGGTGCAATTAATCGAAATCCTGCTACTTAAAGATGATCAATCTTCAAAGAAGATAAACATCAAATCCAAGCACTAGAGATAGAATGCATGGCATCAAGAGAGACAATTGTGAATGTCAAAGAAAATTTGAATGCTCAAGAACAAGAGAGATTCTCCAACTCCGCATGCTTAATGATCAATTGCCAAGATAGTCAGCAGCTCAACAATTCAATAGTCTAAATCTTGCCTACACCTCAACACTGGTGGGTAAGTATAAAGAAATGTGCATAGAGTTGCAAAATCAAAAGGCAATAATTTCCAAATTGGAACTTCAACTCTTGATGACGATGCGAAGGAGTCAGCACAAGATCTGTTGCTATAGGGCATCAGTGCATTATATCAAGATCTTGTTGTAGTCCTCAAGCAAGAGGATCACCTTGAAGGAAGAGTATGAATTAAATGGAAAAACTTGCAATTCAAGATGCTACATGCAGTATCTGGTCTTGATTGGACCAGGCCAGTGAGAAAAAAGACTCTCTGGGATCTATGCTAGAAGATGGATGAGGACAAGAGACTTTGTTATGTCTCTCAGTGCATGCGAATCTCATACGGTTAAAGCCTGATGTGATACTTCTATGTGAATTCAAAATAAAAGAGGTAGAGGGTACACCATATTGGTGAGGAAGAGAATCCCATAGTTATTCCTCTTACTTGCTTACGTACTTTATCTCCCAATCATATGAACCTGTTTTCAGTGAGCCAGTTTGTTAGATTTATAATGTCCTATTTTTCTTTTTCAGTGAGTTGTAAGTTATTTGGTCTTGGTGGGATATGATTCACTCCTTGTCTAATCATTTCTCAAAGTCTTATGTCTTGAATTAGTTTTAAGTCACATGTTGCTACATGACCAAACTCCTTCTCTATGTATGGCCTTAGTCGTAATTCACATGCACATTTTGTTTTCTCATTAATACAAAATTCACAAAATGTTTTGTTTGGTTTATATATCTTTTGTTGTTGTACATTCTATGTGAATTTCCATCCAAAGCCAACATTATCCCATATGTTCATAATAAAGCAAATACGAAATTGGCCCATGGCCATATATAATGCAATGTGCGACACCTCAATCAGTACCCTCGCACTAACTCCAATCCTCACTATGGGTTCCATCACCTGTACTCAAGGCGCTAATAACATTAGTTATTAACAATCAATTGAATGAATCACCGAATCAACCGATCCCAACACAAACCACGCTCAAAGCACAATAATCAAGCACAACACCAATAACACTAGCGACATCAGTATTAGCATGGAATCACCCATAATACCGACCATCTAGCATGGCAAAACACAAGCTAGTCAGGCATCCCCAACTAACTCTATTACTGGCCATTTCTCAACACTCTTCAATCTTCTTTTCTCAATCCAAAGAAGTACGTAATCACCTTCTTTAAAAAGCATGTGTTTCCATTTCTTATTAGCTTGTTTTGTGTACTTCTCTTGCGCGATTGCAATGGCTTCTCGAACCACTTTGAGAATATTTTGATAGTCATGGGTAATGCATCTATTGCCTCCACTCTATGGGTTAATCATCTAATAGGAATAGGTAAAACCTTCCCATAGATAATCTCAAAGGGTGCTCTTCCAGTTGCAAAATGAGGAGTATTATTATAAGCAAACTGTAAGAGATGAAGATATTTGTCCCAAGTCTTTGGTTGACTTCCTGCATAAGCTCTTATCATATCCAGAATAGTACTATTTGTTACTTCAGTTTGTCCATTTGATGTTATTTTGACTCATCGATCGCATATTTTTTGCCATTTTTGGGCTACAAAGGTTGAAATTAGTTGCGGAATTTACAAGTCAAATGCACTCACTTAAAGCCCACAATTAACCATTTTGTATGAAGGAAGAAACAATGCAGGCCATAGAGAAAGTTGTGTGTCTCTCAGCCACTCACAAAAGAAACATGCTTGTTAGCACATGGCTCTCTTACCACATGGCACTATTGGATTGTCAGACTAGGACCTAATTTATGTGTGAAATGCCAGGCTGAAGACAACTCACTAAGATGGGGAAAAGGCCTGCAATGCCATCGACAAAGCGACACCAAGCCAAACGGCCCAAACCTCAACCTCGACAGCCCTCCCCAAATCACTAACTTGAATAAGGATAGGATCCAAGATCACCAACCAAGAGGTTAACAGCAAAACAACCATGGTTGGTGGTTCTATTTACAATGACAGTGATGAGAAAATTAATGCAACATGCCAAGGAGATATGCCATAGACCTTGGGGACCTTGGAGTCAGGATAGAGCCAAACCATCAACTATGCAAGATGTAGGCATAGAATAGCTTGATGCCCAAGCCAACAAGGAGCTAACAATAGAGAGAACAATATAGCTTGTATGGCCACAAGTCTCAACGTTCAACATGTCAGCCCGATGTATGCAACTTCTTGTAGTCCAAGGGTCTAGGGAATTTTTTTCACAAGCTACAATCCTTCTTGCCAACACTTGCTATTACAGAATACATCATTCAATTCATAACATCATATCAAAGAAAAGAGTTGGAGAAGGTTAAGTATGGCATAGTAATGTATAATGAACAGCCTTTACAGATCTACCTCAGTAGATCAACAATGCAGGAAGCTTTCTCATTCCTAGAGGCACAAGAGAATATCCAATAAAACATTTGGATGTAAGGTTCTCAAAAATTCAAGACTGGTTGCCAGCTAACACAAAGTCACAAAGCGGGGGAATCCACCATGATGTGATTCTGGATCCAATATGCAAAGAGGTAGCCAAGTTTGTGGCTCACATTCTCAATCATACAGGAGTGAAAAAAATAGTAAAAACTCTAACACTCCTTGGCAGGGAAAAACTACAAGAGTGGACTCAGCACATATCCTTGTTGCTGCTGCAATCAAATTATGTATCCCCACCACCCATCATGGCAAAAGCTACATTTCCCATCTACTAGCCCCATTATAATTGGGTTTGCAATACAGCAAGAGGAAGCCTCTACACCCCTCTCAACACAAGAAATAGAAGACTTTGAAACTTTGATAGTATCTCTGGAATGGGGACTAGAATCCCCATCCGCTCTCAACATGGGTGACATGGATGGACAACAATCCGAGTGAATTCTAGACAATTTTCAACTCAGTTTAGAATTGCTACCAGAGTAGATTGACTAAAGGGAAAAAACCCACGAGGAAGACTTACCTCACAATGACTGTACAACTGGTCCAAATACTTTTCTTCTTCAAGAATCACAAGTCAACAATGTTGATGGCTCAACGGCTCTAGGGACACAGCCACAAATCATCTCTATTGACACTCTACAAAAATAGGCTGCCATTCAAGAAAAAGATGAGGATACCACATGGGTGCATGGGAGCCAACTATATGATCAATAAAAGCAAGGCAATAGCACATTCCAAATCATACAGCATCACAGTCAGCAATTGCATCAATGGTCAGAACTATTTTCTAGCATGGCAGTAGATGAACAGCAATGAGAAATGAAAAGACAAATGATCCCATAACTCCAAACCAAGTTTTAGAGTGCAAAGATTGAAATTTATAAGCTCAAGGAAAGCATGGTAGAGCAAATGCAACAACAGCTCCTTGTATAAAATGCTAGACTAGTAGAAAGTAGAAAGGATGCATTACAAGCTACAAATTTTCTCCAAGAAAAACACCTATAGCTATCTGATGCCTTGAGCAAAACGGAAGAGGTTGAGCTATCCCTCTCCCAAATGCAAGTCTCTTGTGATGATCTGAAAAAAGAAATGGTGCAATTAATCGAAATCCTGCTACTTAAAGATGATCAATCTTCAAAGAAGATAAACATCAAATCCAAGCACTAGAGATAGAATGCATGGCATCAAGAGAGACAATTGTGAATGTCAAAGAAAATTTGAATGCTCAAGAACAAGAGAGATTCTCCAACTCCGCATGCTTAATGATCAATTGCCAAGATAGTCAGCAGCTCAACAATTCAATAGTCTAAATCTTGCCTACACCTCAACACTGGGTAAGTATAAAGAAATGTGCATAGAGTTGCAAAATCAAAAGGCAATAATTTCCAAATTGGAACTTCAACTCTTGATGACGATGCGAAGGAGTCAGCACAAGATCTGTTGCTATAGGGCATCACTGCATTATATCAAGATCTTGTTGTAGTCCTCAAGCAAGAGGATCACCTTGAAGGAAGAGTATGAATTAAATGGAAAAACTTGCAACTCAAGATGCTACATGCAGTATCTGGTCTTGATTGGACCAGGCCAGTGAGAAAAAAGACTCTCTGGGATCTATGCTAGAAGATGGATGAGGACAAGAGACTTTGTTATGTCTCTCAGTGCATGCGAATCTCATACGGTTAAAGCCTGATGTGATACTTCTATGTGAATGCTTGATGGGAAGTCCTCCTCTTTGTGTAGTAGCCAGACTCCTACCTTACTGCAACAATCACCATCAACTTCCCTCAGATATAATTCCAAGGAAAATCCCTACATTGAAGCTAACAATGCCTTCCAAAAGTGACAAAGATCTACCTGAGGAATATGTGGTCTATCTTCAATCTAATCTCCCCTATCTTGCCACTCTCTTTTCTAATCTTCTTACATCCCTCCCTCACTTTGATAACATCCTCTGTACCTTTCTTGAAATCCATGTTAACCCATATTCCTTGCCATGCCTCTCAACACTACCTTCCAATCCAATAATCTAACTCCTACAATCCAGTAAGACCTAACTTTTCCCAAGGCTTGAAAACTCTTCCCTTGAGGACTCTCAAGTCGCTAAATCCATTTGCCATGCTCTTCCTCCACTTTCCACTGACATCCCTGCTTCCCCCTTCTCTAATTCACTACTTCCTCCCACCTCATGTTTGTCCCCCATTACCTCTTCCTCTCCCCCCAAGCCCACATATTCCTCATATCTCAATTGAGTTTCCAATGGAAACCATCAATGATTCTATCAATGAGCTTCACAAATTGCATAGTCCAAATCGAACACCCACACGAGAGTTGAATAAGGATAAAGGCAGGATTGCCATTCCTGGTAATCCCATAGGTTATTTTTGGAAGCAATACCCCAAATATGCACTCAAGAGGAGTATGCAATCTCTTTGGGATTTCCATGCACATTCACCAAGCGCAAATCACTCCAGACATAAGCAACAAATTGAAGCCACAACCTACTTGGTGTGGACCAAAATTACTCAAATAAAAGTACCTCCTTGAGTATTTACAAGCTCCATATTCATTTTGAACACATCCCACATTTGATGCAATCGTTACCGATGGGATGACAATAAGCATGATCCAGATAAGGAAGATGTTCCTCACAATTGGCCACTAATCAATAGATACTCCAAGGTCAAATGGACTAGCCAAGAAACACTCATAAAAGTCTTGGACAAGCCAAGAAAGATGTAATATCTTGAACCTAAAAGATGGTATGATAAATTTTAAAAGGATGAGGATAGTCAAAATCCTCTCTAGAAAAGGTCCAATCATACTTGCAAAATCAGGATCTAGAGAGAGAAAGACTTAAACTAGAGAGATAAAGACTAAAGGCGTACACTTTTTGAGGTCCTCCCACTTTGTGAAGAGACTCAAAAGGTCCTCTACTTTGTGTAGGGACTCATAAGGTTCCCCCACTTTGTAAGGGACTCATGAGGTTCCCCCATTTTATGTAGAGACCCAAGAGGTCCCCCATTAGGAAAAAAGGAAGCTCATTTTGGGGCCTTTTAGAAGAGAGAGAAAATAGGCTCTCAACCAATCAGGAGTGGGCCAACGTAACGTTGAAAATTCAACAAAAGAAGATGAAAATAAGAAAAAGAAATAGTACTATATGTTCGTAGAAGCATGTCACATTAATGCGGTGATCTAATTTGAATCTTTTAAAAATTTATTTTCTGTACAGAATCTAGTGATTCTGACACCGCAGACGCGTCCGGAACGGCCCAAAACCCCAGAAACGGCACTGGAAACGCTGGAATCGGACATCCGGAGGCCCGTTTCCCACAGAATCACCAAATTCTGCACAGAAAAGTGTTGCTCTTACATGAACATTGAATGTAAAGCATGTGAAAGAATATATTTATTCCTTTTCACACTGACATTTCTCACGTAAGTATCCATATTTTCTTGCTTTTGTAGAGAGAGAAAAGAGAAAATAGTGAATTTCTTACAGGGCCCCAAAATGAGCTCCCTTTTTTCCTAATGCCAAAAAGTGGAGGGACCCTTGTCCAAGACGTCCTCTACAAAAGAGGTCCCACCCTGGAGGTACCTACGAATTGTGTAGAGACCAACATGTATAAATATCTCTCAATGAAATGAAGCTACCAGTATTTGGGGTTCAGTGTTCAAGCTCACTATTATGTTCATGTGATTGATATCCATTGCATCCATGCTTTTGTACACTATCATGTTCTAGCAAGCAATTACCCTTACACTCCCTACCCTTGTAGTCCCCCCTCCTTCCTCCTCCTCCTTCCTCCTCCCCCCTCCTCCTTCCTCCTCGCTTGTCCCTACTCCTCAACCCCTTAAAGTCACGAAGGAGACTAGCTTTCCACTCCTCAATATGGGCTCCTCCTAAACCTTGCAACCCTCACTGAACCCTAGAACTCCTAGACAAATCCCTCAACCCTATCCCCCTTTTGAACCCTGTAGCCCCCTTCGAAACCCTTCAACTCCCGTGGACGTGAGAGCCTCCATCCATCATCGTCGTGATCAAGCCCTCTTTCTCACCCATGTGTGCATGAGATCTGCTTTCCACACTTTAATTTACACCTCTCACCAGAATACGGCCCGTGGACCTATGCTACAATGAGCAATGATGTAACTGTAGGTGACCACCAATACCCTTGGAAGAGACAGAGACACCACTAGTGCAGATCAATAATAATTTTTGCTAGAACCCTACTCTGAGAAAGCACGAGAAACCAAATACCTCGATGGTAATAACATGTACATCCTCCAAAAAAAAACCACATACAAACTACTAATGAAATGACTCTAAAATCAATAGAGAAAATAAAAAAAGTTGACCCCTAAGAATGAAATGGGGATGCAACTAGACTTGTCACTCCCAATAAGGATCACCATACATTAACCAATAAGAACCTAGAAAGGGAATCGACTTTAGAAATCCCACCTTTATTATAAAGTTGGCCAAAACACCTATCACAAGAGCATAGAGTGGTATAGTAATATGGAAATGACCTATGTTTTGTAGTTTTAACTTCCTAAAAATTTAAGTAGATATAAGTTCTCCACGAAAATTGTTTGTGGAATACAAAATTGTTCACAGCAGATGTCATGTGAAGATTATCTATCATTCACCGTGACATAGTAAGCATGAAAGTTTGTTGAACTTTGCAAAAATTCATAGGGTGGAGTCTGATCCTTCACACACCATGACACACAATCGGTCATGGTCTTTTGTAAGTGCATTGCAGTCTCCACATTTTTTCTGCATATCATTTTGAAGCTAGTATAGTATGCTGGTATGTCCTTTCTACTTTGATTTTGGCTTGTGTGTGTGTGTGCGTGAGCGTGCGTGTGTGTGTGTGCATGCATGCATGCATGCGCGTGTGTGTATCCATTCCTTGTAACATGCTATTTCAATTATTTTATATGTGTTGAGTTACTTCATTAATTGAACCACATTAGGTGTCATTATTGGCTACCAAGTTTGTGGCTAGCTTGATGAGCACCTATTTGCTTACCTAGTATTGCTTTTTTTTGTGTGGATTGCATCTGGCCATTGTAAATTTCTTCGAGAGTTATTTTTTCACTATTTTTATCAGTCCTGATATTTGGAAATTATTTTGTATGGAATTCTATTATTAGTTTTTTTTTTTGCCGCATCTCTTTTGTCATTACATATGCAGAGAAGTCATTAAATTTGTGGTATTATGACCTTATATGAATATCAGCTAGGTCGATTTGATTGTTTCCATATGAATTTTATTATTTCAAAATGGTAAATTGTTTCTTTTGTCATACTTCGTAATAAAGTATGTTTTGAAGCTAAGAAACATGACACATAATTTTGTATTTAGGAATGATGTTTGAGTTCCAAATATTTGTCATTTCTTATTTTAGGCAAAGTTTTTTGTTTCTAGTTTGATATCCACAAAGTTTGTTGTGGATATATCTAGAAGGGTTATCCTTGGATAGAATTGTTGATTTGTTTAAGAACACCATTGCATTTGATATATTGATTAGACATATATCATCAATGAATCTAAATGAATGCTGGAAAAGATTTATCAAATCCCATCTTCCAAGCCTCATCAGTCTTTTAAGAATGTGAATTCAAAATAAAAGAGGTAGAGGGTACACCATATTGGTGAGAAAGAGAATCCCATAGTTATTCCTCTTACTTGCTTACGTACTTTATCTCCCTATCATATGAACCTGTTTTCAGTGAGCCAGTTTGTTATATTTATAATGTCCTATTTTTCTTTTTCAGTGAGTTGTAAGTTATTTGGTCTTGGTGGGATATGATTCAGTCCTTGTCTAATCATTTCTCAAAGTCTTATGTCTTGAATTAGTTTTAAGTCACATGTTGCTACATGACCAAACTCCTTCTCTATGTATGGTCTTAGTCGTAATTCACATGCACATTTTGTTTTCTCATTAATACAAAATTCACAAAATGTTTTGTTTGGTTTATATATCTTTTGTTGTACATTCTATGTGAATTTCCATCCAAAGCCAACATTATCCCATATGTTCATAATAAAGCAAATACGAAATTGGCCCATGGCCATATATAATGTAATGTGCGACACCTCAATCAGTACCCTCGCACTAACTCCAATCAGGACTCACTATGGGTTCCATCACCTGTACTCAAGACGCTAATAACATTAGTTATTAACAATCGATTGAATGAATCACCGAATCAACCGATCCCAACACAAACCGTGCTCAAAGCACAATAATCAAGCACAACACCAATAACACTAGCGACATCAGTATTAGCATGGAATCACCCATAATACCGACCATCTAGCATGGCAAAACACAAGCTAGTCAGGCATCCCCAACTAACTCTATTACTGGCCATTTCTCAACACTCTTCAATCTTCTTTTCTCAATCCAAAGAAGTACATAATCACCTTCTTTAAAAAGCATGTGTTTCCATTTCTTATTAGCTTGTTTTGTGTACTTCTCTTGTGCGATTGCAATGGCTTCTCGAACCACTTTGAGAATATTTTGATAGTCATGGGTAAATGCATCTATTGCCTCCACTCTATGGGTCAATCATCTAATAGGAATAGGTAAAACCTTCCCATAGATAATCTCAAAGGGTGCTCTTCCAGTTGCAAAATGAGGAGCATTATTATAAGCAAACTGTAAGAGATGAAGATATTTGTCCCAAGTCTTTGGTTGACTTCCTGCATAAGCTCTTATCATATCCAGAATAGTACTATTTGTTACTTCAGTTTGTCCATTTGATTCTAGATGAAAAGCTGATGAGAAATCTAAGTAAGTGCCTAGATTATGAAATAATGTAGTCCAGAAATTACTACAAAACTTCAAATCTCGATCAGACAACACTTTAATCTTTGGCAAGCCATGATGAACAAAGATATGCTTGATGAATAAATGTGCAGCTTGCTGAGCTGTTAAAGTCTTCTTGCATGGGATGAAATAAGCTTGCTTACTAAAGCGATCTACTATCGTCGAGATCATATCATTTTGATTCGCTGTAGTAGGAAAATCTATTATGAAATCCATAGATATTTGTTCCCAAGGTTGCATAGGAATAGGCAAAGGCATCAACAATCCTGGGGTCTTTCCTTTGTAAATCTTGATCTTCTGGCAAGTGATGCATTTGGCTACAAGCTTAGCCACATCTTTTCTTATAGTAGGCCAATGAAATTCTCTTGCTATCACTTGTAAAGTGGCGGTCACTCCCCTATGTCCCATATATGGTGGTTGGTGCATTTCCTCCATTACAATTTGTCTAAAGGGTTGAGTGATGCATAATTTCTTTTGATAAAAGAGGTATCCATCATTGCATGAATAGTCCAACATAGGATTCCAATTATTATTCTCTAATTTGTTTCATATATCAGAAAAGTCTGGATCCCCTTGATAAGAATTCTTCATTCCTTCGAAAGGCTAGGTCTCTACAGCACTGATGTGATTAATACTTGGCTTTCTGCTAAGAGCATCAGCAACTACAATTTCTTTTCCAGGTTGATACTGAATCATGGGCTGAAAACTCTGTATAAAGGATACCCACTTGATGTGCCGATCGGATATTAGTGGTAGAAGAAAAGCACAATCACACCATGAAAATGATAGCAAACTACGTACAATCTCCCCCCCCTAGATGAGTGGCTCACGCTTCCTCATCTAGAGTATTTATGATATTTCATAAAAGCACGAAGGTGCCAAAATTATCCCTCTCTTCCAAAATGAGGGATTTGCTTTACATAGCCATCTTAGGGCCCAAAAATGAATTATGTCCACTACAAAATATATTGCTCAAACTTGCAATAATAAAGCAAATACAAAATTGGCCTATGGCCATATATAATGCATTGTGTGACACCTCGATCGGTACCCTTGCACTAACTCCAATCCTTGCTATGAGTTCCATCACCTGTACTCAAGCCGCCAATTACATTAGTTATTAACAATCAATTGAACGAATCACCGAATCAACCGATCCCAACATAACCGCGCACTTAAAGCACAATAATCAAGCACAAAGCCAATAACGCTAGCAACATTAGTATTAAATGGAATCACCCACAATACTGACCATCTAGCATGGCCAAACCCAAGCTAGTCAAGCGTCCCCAACTAACCACACAAAGTATCCACTAGCATCCCCGCCGCGTCCGGTGTGCTCCTATGGAGTACTTTGCCAGTCACAGTTGACTAAAATTATAATGTCCAAAACAAGATATATCAAAAATATAATTGCCGTAATGGACCATTGCGGTGGTTCTTGGAGTTATATCTCTGTTACTTATTTTTACATATTACAGGAGAAGGTCTATGACGACCAGCGCGCTAGCAAATAGAAGGAGATCTCTGACAACCACCATGCTAGTTCTTGGAGTTATGTATCTGTGTACCAAGGAAAATTTATTCAGTTGTGCAACCAAGCAAAATGCAATTGACGATATGGCCCTTGAGGGGTCCCCTCTAGGGGCAAGGGCCATATCGACATGCCATTTTTTGTCCAGTGGCATCCGGGATATTGTATAATGCATGTCGATATGGCCCTTGACCCTAGAGGGGACCCCTCAAGGGCCATATCGTCAATTGCATTTTTTGAAAGTTTGATTGTATTTTTCTAGATGTATCTCCATGCAACCACAACGATGGGTCGTTGGAGTTATTTTAGCACTATTTTGGTCATAAACCAAGGAAATTTAGCACTATTTTGGTCATAAACTAAGGAAATTGTAGTCCTTCTTTCTTGGCATTTTAGTCCTTGTTTTGTAGTAAATATAAATGAGGGCAAAAGTATAATTTATTGAGTGAAAATTGAGTAAAAGAGATTACAATGTACACCTACGTCCAATAACACGTTATATAAAAATTAACAACTTATACCGAGAAAAAATTGAACAAAGGATCTTACATTTATAAAAGCTCGACAATTGCTGAGAGCCTTAAAGGCAAAAAGATTATAGCTAGCGACAATAACCATTCAAATATAAAAGCTAACAACAGTGCATACTGAGAGCCTCAAATTGAACAAAAAGAGATTACATAAATGTAATAAAAACTTAGCAATTGCTGAGAGCCTTAGACACCAAAACATTACATCCAGTGAGCCAAAATATTTTTGAGAGCCTTAAAGGCCAAAAGATTACATCCAGCCATTGTTGAGAGCCTCGTCTGAGCAAGAGGGAATTTGTACAACTTAGTTTTCTTCCAGTCTAGCTTGTTGCATTAAAAAATTTTAGGGAGCCAAAGGAGGATACGATGGAGAGGCCGAAGACCATGCACATTGCCAAGACTCAGATTACGTCCTCATTACGTCCCCCCCAACAAGTCAAGAGAACTCTGCTCTGAAAATATTGAGGCCTGTGTCGACACCTAGGGGGAACCCATACACCACAACCATAAAGAGGCCCTCTGTGAGCATGTCATCTAAGGTGGTGACATGCAGATGTGTGGGGAATTGACTATGGGGAAACGAAGGGTCTCCACTAGTGCTAGCATTTCTACTCTAGGTGAGTGCAATGCAATCACCTTATATGAGATAAAGATAGCATTGGGATCACAAAGCATCGAGGGGGGGTGGTAGTATGCATGGTGAAGATGAGTGGGTGAGCAACATATGAGTAGGGGAGTAGATGAGTGACAAGAGTTGGAGAAGGGAGCATGGAGAAAAGTAGAGTAGGGGCGAAAAAGAGCTAGAGTAGGGGTGTGGAGCAAAGTAGCAAAGCGTGTGGAGCAAAGTAGTAGAGCATGGGTGAGGATGAGAGCAGCGTAGTAAAATGCCAAATGTCACGGATCTTATATATATTATAAAGTTTGAGCTACCGTGGTGGTTGGAGCCTAGGGTTCCATCCATATTAATTGCAGACCAGCGTGGTGGAATCTTAGGCACCACCTCAGACGAGCTAGTAATCATGAAGCATACGCCATGTGGTGGGTGAGCAGGCCACTCCAGTGGCTAGTAATTAACTACCAGCCCGACGGAATCTTAGCCACGACAGACGTGGCTAATGAGAGCCACCACCACCGAGCAGTAATTCCCACAAAGGTAAATCATGAATCTCTAATAGCCTAGTGACTGGTATTTTTATTGCACTCGTAGTGATCATCTTAGGTGGGTGACCGGTGGCTGGTAATTTAAACTACCAGCCCGGTGGAGTCATAGCTATGACAGACGTTGATGTAATCACTCATTACCATGCACTCTAGTACTCTACTGAGCATGTGAGCCCGGTGATTGGTAATTTTTACTGCACTTGTAGTGATCATGCATGTTTAAGTCCGGAGGTGGGTGAGCGGTGGTGGCTGGTAATTTTAACGTGGCTGATGATAGCCACCACCACAATTAGGTGCAAGAGGGAGCCATAGAAGTGTAAAACACAATTATTAAGTAAGAAGAAGACTATGTCATTGAAATCGAAAAGAGCACATACCCAGTGAGAGCACATACACAATTGTAAGTACCAACCATTCATTTGGGAAATGATTTAAGTTTAACTATGAATAGATTATGAAGATTAAAGAAAATACTAAGGGAGTCACCAACCCTAGATTATCAAAGAAGTCAATCTACCTAAGAACCATGATTAAAGGTAATAAAAAATAACGGTTGGCATAACCAAAGGGGATAATTTTGGAATTACAACCTAACAAGGGGTAAGTGTTAAGAAGAACCTAGATTGCATTACATCAAATTGATTTAAGCAAGAAATAATCCCATAAATAAAAATAGTCCTAACTACGTTGGTTATAGAATGTGCAATTGAGCTAGTTATATCTGGTATATATAGTATAAAATCAACTATTAGGGACCTCAGGGGGGTCACTATATATAAACCCTCTATATCACGTGCGTTCAAGGCCTATATTTAAAATCCCTTATCTGTAAATTTTTTCATTAATAAAATGTACCCCTTTTCTGTACAAATCTGTAAATTTTTTCCAAAACTATTTTAAGTAGTCCCTTATGTATATTTATTTCTGTAAATTTTAGAAATAAAAAATATCCTTCTGTTGAACTCACGTGATAGGGTTACATATGATGAGTGACCCCCCCGAGTTAGGGACTAACTACCTATTAATAAAGTTGGTTTTGCTGGTATAGTTGGCATCACTAAACAAGGGGCCATATTAGTGAATGAAGGAACCACAACAACACAAAGCAACTATAGACGCGCTTGGTAGACGCGCAAAATAGCGGGCACGTCTATAGTTGTTGCTTTAGTAGAGAAATTACGGGCGCGTCTAAATGCGCAACTAAGTGCTTGTCTATTTGCGCGTAAATCACCGCGTCTATTTGCGTGTTTGACCTGAGAAAATACGAGCCCGTCTAACATCCCGTTTATTTGCGCGTGTATTTGCGCGTTTATTTGTGCGTTTACACTGAGACTCAGACGCGCATTTAGACGCGTAAATAGACGCGCTCCAGAGAATACAGAAAGTGAGATTTTGGTGTACATCATTGCTTTCCAAACATTGCCCATGATTACCAAAGCACATAATTTTTTGCAAGCCCACATATACAAGAATTAAGTGAAATGAGGAGAATGAGACAATATGTAAAATAGTTTTGCCAATATCAATTGTGGGGCTACGGTTCAATCTCATCCTCAATGAGATCAACCCTTGCCAAACTATCTACTTCAAAATCCAAACAAGTGTTTCGATCTACAAATACATTCAACCCACTACTACTTGTGCCACTCATGTGCTCATCGAAATCAGCATCTCCAATGGTAGGCTCGTCCTCACGGGTAATGCCGGCCTCAATATCTATATCTCCTATCTCATGATCATCCTCCTCTCTTGTATCACGGTCATCATCACGTCCATGGCCATGATCATCCTCCATACGCTCCATATTAGTAAATGTACTATACATCATTTTGGAACGTGGCATAATAGGTATGACATGCCACCATCTATTATTATCCACCATTGGTTGATAGACAACCTAATTCAAACACAAATACAATCATGTTACTTTTCTTGCATCAAATATTTAAAAGCGAGTATTTTTATGTGTGTGCACAGTACCTGTTCACATTGGCGGTAGTACTAGTGTGTCCTTCCTACTTTGCCAAAACTTTGTGGAGTCAATAGTTACAAAGCCACTTGCATGGCGTTTGATTGTTGCATTAGGGCCTCTTTCCACCACGTCCTTAAACCACTTTACATCCAAAACATACACAAAGAAGCGTCGAAAGTCAAGCATAATGATATCTTGGATTATGCCACAATAATCATCCATGGCTCCATTGGCTCCCTCAAAGCTAGCAATGACGCCGCAATCTTGTGTGTTTCTCTTATCATCAATCCGTTGTGTTCGAAAATGCTTGCCCTCACACCATATAGCATTGAACATAGTGCACTACACCAAGAAAAAATCAATTAAATAAGCAATCTAAATTATAAAAAGCTCCTAACTTATGCATAACATTGTATATACCGACCTTGCTCATGCATCCCCTAGCATACTCCCATTCTTCCATTGTGATATGCATCCCCTCGTCTTTCTCTGCTTTCTCCATTTCATCAAGTAGCCAATCCACATGAATATCCTTTGGAAGTGCTCTTAGATGCTGAGGGTATGGCACACGAGATCCGTGGTGTGTACGAAAGAGGGCCCTTTCTTCTTGTCTTCTTGCCTTTGCATCCTCATATCTTGTCACCCATCTTTTCATCACATCACTATTAAGCACGCAAAAGAGGTTGATACTATTATGCAACTCCGTGTCTATTACTTTGTTGCGTCCTTTTCCTTGAGGCACAATAGAGGTCATCCTTAGGTCTTCATCATCTCTCCATAGTCGTGGGAGAGAGCTATCCACATCAACAAGAAACTCAGAAATATATACAAGTGACTCTTGTACCAACCAACCCTCGGCCATGCTACCTTCGGGTCTTGCATTTTGTCTCACGAAGCCCTTCAAGGTCTTCATGAAGCGCTCGAGGAAGAACAACCATCGTGCATGTATAGTACCGATATAGCAATCTCATCCACCAAATGTACTATGAGATGTAGTTGGCTTGTGAGAATAGAACGTGGAAATGTCTCCTCCACTAAACAAACCGCCTCCACTGACATAACTCGAGCATTCTCAAGCGTGGTGGGATCTATTTCCTTTGAGCTCACATACCTCACAAGCTCGCCCATCTTGTAAATACAATCTTTCACGTCCTTTGATGCACTACGTGAAATGCTAGTAGGTAGTATGAACTGAACCCGCGAGGAGGTGGTTGATTAGTTGCTTATAGCTATTCACTCACAAATTTGAAAGGAAAAAGATATTATGTATATAAAATACTTACTTGGAGCATCTTGTGCCAATCATGAGATTTCAAGCCATATAATTGCTCTACACCTCTTTTCTTGCTCTTTGTAAAGGCTCCCTTCAAACACCTCATGCATCCAGTGGGAGTACGAATTGTAGTAATAGCGCACTTCACCGTCGCTATCTCTAGCTTTGATAACATCCACGGTGCACGAGGTAAAAAAACACGCCCATTTGGTCTCTCTTGAGGCCAAGCTTCACGCATCCTCCCTGTGGTACGTAGATCCTCCCTTATGCCTGCCGAATCTCGTGTCCCATTCAAATGCTCCCAAATGGTAGATGCCACATTCTTGAAGATATGCATGGGATCGAGCAGGTGATTGATCTTGAGGTGGGACCAATATGGTAAACGATAAAAGATGGAGTATCTAAACAAAATAAAGTGTTAGTGTGCAATCTTTACTTTCAACCAATATAGCCAATCTTTACTTCCAGCCAATAGTTACAAACCCTTATCGGCTCATGCCAAGTGGTGGAGGAGTCGTGGAACCGTCCCAAATTCTCATCCAATCTCCCGCGATGAGTGATTGTGGGAGGACTTCATTCCAAGGGGCAACATATCTAGGATGATCAGGTGGGAGAAATCGATGGTGATTCTCATAGATGACCTTATTCAATGCGTCTGCCTGTGAGGCAACTAGCGAAGGACCACAAACAGGACATGCATGGTAACCCGATGTAGTGAGACCTGAACAATAGATGCAATTAAGAGTGGAAGGTGGGTTTAGGGTGCCACGTCCTTTGCCTATTCATAATTAAAAAATGCAATGCTTACCTGAACACTCGCCATAGCCTGGGAAGTCATGCATCGTCCACATTAAGACTGCTTTGTAGTTGAAGTCTCGTGACGAGGGAGGCCTGCTCACATCATGCACCTCGATACCTCTCCAAAGTATCTCTAGCTCATCAATCAAAGGCTCCAAATAAACATCAGGGTTTTTGACTTTATGTTTCCCTGGAATTAGAAGGGACAGCATGACATGTCCTTTCTTAATAGCCATAGAGGGTGGAAGATTGTAATTCACCAATACCACTGGGGCCATACACTGTAAGACGTGCTTTTGAGACCAAATGGGTTCACACCGTCCATACCCAATCCAAGTCTCAAGCTCCTAGGTTCTTCCTTGAAGCTTGGCCATGTGTCTTCAATATGCTTCCACGCAGGAGAGTCCGCGGGAGTTCTCCACTTGACATCGGTTGATCGATGGGAGGAATGCCATGACATGAGCTCTGCAATAGATTTGCACTTGAACATATGTTGGATGCGAGGGATTATGGGAAAATGTCGCAATACCTTACGAGGCACGTCCAAGGTTTTGAGATCTGCTCTATATCTTGCCTCTCCACAAGTAGGACACTCTCTTGCATCCTTATGTAGTCCACGAAACAAAACGCAATCGTTGACACATGCATGGATGCGCTTGTAATCTAATCCTCCAAGAGAGGTCACATGTTGCCTTGCCATATCTCTTGAGGTCAGTAATTTATTCTCCCTTGGAAGCATTTTACACAATAGCCTGCACGTGAAGACCATAAATGAGGAAAAGCATTCGAGTAATTGACCCACGTGCATAATTCACCATGTTTGCAAAATCGACTTTAAAGCTTACTTGAGTAATGCATTCAAACTTGCATTGCTCCATCCATACTTTGAGATATGATTGAGTGTAATCCTGCGTGCACGATACATGTTTCCTCGACATCGATCACATAGACATTTGACTTTTTGCTCCAACCACATTTCGTGATGGTGGATACGGAGGGATTCATCCTCATTGGAGCTACTTGTTGAAGATGGAGACATCCTACAAACAAACAACCCACCAAATTTTGCTCTTCTTCAAATGCTTAATTTAAACTCTGTGTTGCGTCTATCGCCGCGTCTATAGTCGCGTCTAATATCGCGTCTAACGGCACGTCTAAACGCGCGTCTACTCTGTGTATTTAGACGCGCCTATAGACGCGCTTATAGACGCGACTATAGACGCGGCTTTTAAACCTGCTTTTCGACGCGCCGCTCGCTTTGCTTTTCTTTTCATTACTTAAACTTTGCGAGCGGCTTCCTTCCTTCTTTATTAGCAGTTCCATAGATTCGAAGCTTAAGAGAGAGCCTCCCATACACAGTTCCAAGCTTTCACTCAAGAGAAAGGGACCGTACCTACACTTACTTCCAAGCCTAAAGAAGAGGAGGAGTACGAACAAGGAGAAGAAACAAGTTTGGAAAAGAAAGAACCTTCCATACCTTTATCCAAGTAAGTCCTTTTGAAGTTGTTCTTGTTTGCTTTTTCCAGTTTTGTACTTTCTCGCATCCAGGAAACGCAGGATCTAGGTATGAGCGTCACGTTCTTTTGTCGGGCGCAACGTCCTTTTCGACTTTTTAGTATTCTCACCTGTCGAAGCGCGTCTATAGGCGCGTCTAAAAGCGCGTCTACAGGCGCGTCTATCCGCACGTCTGGCTTGTTGCAAACACAGACGCGTCTGTAGACGCTCACACAGTGGCCCTGTTAAACGCACTACTAAACGCACTGTTAGACGTGCTTTTAAACGCACTATTAGACTCACTGTTAAACGCACTGTTAGACGGACTGTTAAACGCACTGTTAAACGCGCGGTTAGACGTGTCTATAGACGCGCAAATCAGACGGGTCTATAGACGCGCTCTGACAGAGCTCTTTTTTCTTCCCCTTTCTTCTCAGCTCCCAAAGTAATAGATTTGTTTCCTTTTTTCCAGTTCAACATGTGGCCAGGAAGTGCTTCTAGCTCACCTGATCCGCAGGAATCGATTTGGAAGGACTTATATAATCTTTTAGGGCACCCTCCTAGTCCTGCGGAGTTATACGGGTATATGACGGGTACCCTTAACACTCCCCAGGAGTCGGCACAGCAGACTCCGAGCCACCCCACACCGCCTGAGATCACCCCAGCGGAGTCAGCACAGCCGTCTTATGCCCCTTCTTATGCCCCTTCTCCCGTACCGTCTTATGCCCCTTCCCCCATGCCGTCTTATGTCCCTTCTGCCATCCCGTCTTATGCCCCTTCCCCCATGCCGTCAGGAGGTCCTTCTGTCTCGGCGAGCCGTCGACGTACTCCCGAGCCATCGAGACTCAGTTCTCCAGCTACGAGTGGTCAGCGTAGTCCTGTGCAGTCCCCAGCTACGAGTGGCCAGCGTACGAGCTCGACACGACAGGGTAGCAGGGAGAGCGGTGGTGGATGCATGGCACAGTGCTTTGGGCCATGTGGCGGTGAGGAGGAGGATGATTCAGATGATTTAGACGTGCCTCTGGGTGATGGTACGATTTATTATGACATCACTCAGATAGGAGGCATCTTGATGGATGCACGGGGGAAGGACATCATGGCCTTCATGTGCTCTGTAATTGCTAACAATTATAGAGATTGCTTTATCCACTATAAAGACCACCCAAAGAGGTTGGCTGATGAGACCCTCACTACTGTTCGCTCTAGGTATCCTAACCCCCCCAATTGCCAGTTCACAGATAAATGGGGGAAGTCAAAGATTGTTACGATACTTAGCAATAAAAGATCTTCGCTTAAGAGGCAGGCACTAGCGGAGCTTGCCAGGCTTGAGGCAGGTCAACCACCAAGGGGCCCGCCCCACACCGCTCACAAGCGTGAGTGGAAGAAGGCAATGAAGTCAGCGAGGGAGGAGCCCAGTCTGCAGCACGTGGAGGCACGGAGGATCCAGATGGAGGAATATGGAAGCGCGCATTTTGGAGCAGGGGGTGTTGAATCATGGGAGGCCCAATTTGTAAGTATCGATCTCAAATTATATTGCTTATGTAGTTTATTAGGAGGTTGGTTGTTTCTTTGTACTAATCCCTCCACAAAGTGTATCACGGTCATGCAGCTTGAGATCGTGGGCAGATACCCTACTCCAGTGGAGACAGCCTACCACCGCCACCATCGCAGAGGAGATACATGGAGGCACTTCTATGATGACGGGTTGATTACTGAGGAGCAGTATACCCGAGCTACTGGACAGGCCCCCCAGGTATTTGAAAGTAATTAAATAATGCCAAAATTATAAGTAAAGATTTGATTTTTCATACATTGATATATGTTGTCCCTTGTTTACAGGCCCATGCACAAGACGACGAGGAAGACGAGGAAGGAGGCGCAGAAGGGAGCGCAGAAGGGAGCGTGGAAGGCAGCGAGGATTAGTCGTAGAAGTAGTGCTACTATTCTTTTTTGTACTTAAAGCCACTGGCTTGGCTTCGTGCCTCTTGTATATAGACTCCTCTTATTTTTTGTACTTGAAGCCACATGACATGGCTTAGCTTCCTTATTTTTTGTACTTGAAGCCACATGACGTGGCTTAGCTTCGTGCTATATGTATATACAAGCACTTTTTGAGCTTTCAATTTTATTGCGTTTTGGAGTTGTAATATTTTATTTGGAATTGTAATTAAAATGCGGTTGGCTGTAAGAATTGAATTACAGAATGTGGATATGGGATTCTTGTAACTATATAGCATACACAACATACACAGTATTCTGTAAAATTTAAAATAAAAAAAAAGCACGTCTATCAGTGCGTTTAAAAATGCGTTTATATTCGCGTCTGTCTGTTCGACTTGCGTCTATACGTGCGTCTATAAAAGGTTTATAAGCACGTCTATTTATGCATCTTACTGCGCGTCTATACGCGCGTAAGTCTGATATATAGACGCGCAATTAGACGCGGGTCTCCAGACGCGCAAATAGACGCGCCCGTAAGTTTTTTATTTAGTTCATGAAACGCGTCTATGCGCGCGTCTATGGGTGCTTTGTCTTGTTGTGAACAGGGAGTAAATAAGTAAGGCTAGCACCTTATCCTGCGAAGATAGTAACTAGGTTAGTAGTACCACGCCTCGTATTTGCTAGCACTACAAAAGAAATCGATGTAGTAGTTAGTGAAGAAGCCAAGGTGCATTGTATACTAAGCACTATATAAGGATAGAAGGAATCCACGCAGGGAGCTCTGCAAAACATTAGTGGGGGTAGAGCTACGACTCCAACCAAAATTATACGACCAAAAGTTTCTGTGCGCAATCGTTTGAAGACTCCAAAGTGTGTGAGTGTGTGGTTGCGGAGCTCATAGGAGACAACTTAATGTACCTATCAGCAAAAGCATTTGACACTGATGAGCAAGTAAAGACTAAGCATCGAAATTATATAGAGTAGAAATCCACTGGCATCTACCGTATGGCCTCGAAATGTTAACACGTTGAACAATAACAGTGCGAAGACTACTGATAAGCACAAACTACATCATGGGCGCTCTGAAGGTAGAAGATGGATACGCAAGACCAAAGATACGGTGTCGTCATTCAATTTTGAAACCAAATCTTGATATTGATTTGAGCAACGATCCAAGGTCGTATGCCACAACACAAAGTGACAAAAGAAAACTTCATTTGATCGAGCCTTGCATCAAATGGTAAGAGTGTTCTACATACATGAAGCAGTGATATCTTATTGCATGGCAAGCTTCAGCAAGCGCACTGATAACTAGACAATGCAAAATATGTATTGTGAATCAAGCGCATGGACACGAGAGCGCATATGGAGACAAGAGCATGCAAAAAGGCGCAGCCATGGCTAAGGGAGGTCTGTATCAACCTCAGTACAAGGGAAGGGGAGTACCCAGATCCAGTCATCACAGTTGTCGAACCTAATTATTAGAGGACATAGTCTGTTGAGACTACGTCCCATATATCAGGCCCGGTATGAGTTATAGACGCTTTCGGATAAGAGTAGAGACGCAACTAGTACACCACCTAGTAGCATGCCAAGAATGTTTCTAGGACAACAACGGCGAGCAAGACCGACAAAAAATACCCGTTTGAAGCAAACATCATAAGAGGTCACAGTAAATGCGTACAAAGTTGAACCTTGATGCTTTGTATCGAGAGTTGCTTGTAATTCGAGCATGCATGGTGCTAATCAAGGCCTAGCAAGAGCATAGTAGCCAAGGAGCGGACTATACCTTCGCAAGAATCCATGGAACTAGTAAAGGAAACACTATGTAGGCAACACACGATGAAGACCATGCAACGAAGGGAAGTGCATAAGAGAAAGGCTGTGTACAAAGCACCAAGTAGCAAGATAGCAAGGCTATGCTTGAGAAGGCTCAGTTACCATTGCATCTGTGATATTGTGCATACGTGAATGACTAAGACCATATAAAAACAACCGCACCTGAACGGTCGCCATTGTGTTGATTGAGCTAGGGAGATGTGAAGCTCAATACGCCATAGATCCGGTGGAGGAGGGGAGTATGCTGGGCAGCAAAGGATTATTATTTCAGTAGAGGAACAAAACCAGGCAAAAACCAAGCATCTCACTATTGATGTGCTTTTATCAAGAGTAGACTAGGAAGGAGAGGCTTGACAACAACGATAGACTCATTAGAGGGCAGGGAAAGTAGGCCACCATGATAAGGCGGTGCTTCAAGATAAGGAAGACAAAAAGGCAACTAACCCGCCACCATTATAGGTAGAGCTCCACTAAAAAATGTTAATGTCGAATCTTAAGAGCTACTAAACCCAATTTTATCATGATCGATTTATTCTATTCAAACCATGTCATTCCAGTAGTAACCTTAGCATTCAATTGCATCATGTAAAATAATTATAAGACCATACTTAAAAGAGTCGAGGCATTAGATTACATATACATATCAAGTAACTCCCGAACCATTGTATATAGGATTGAGTACATAAAGCTAGACAATTAATTTATATATATTGTATAATTGTAAAGCATAGTACCAAGCGAGGAGATCATCATAAAATTATTACTGGGGGAATCCCCAATTGTATCCTTAGGTATACATTAAGAGTCCCCAAGGAAAACTGCAATAGTTTAAATGCAACCAAAGATGACTTTTAAAACATATGAAGTCCATCATATAGGTAGAGAGACCATAATGATTTTATTTTTGCTTAAATGTTCATGAGTACTACCTCAATGAATTATTACAATTCAAGACCCACATGCAAATTAAGTAATGAAAACTCACACTCAACCATAGAATGTCACTGCACACCATCAGAAAGAGACAATCTATACTAAACCAAAGTAAATGTGATAAATTCTCCTTGCATATGGAGGTGATTAGGCTTCATGATTTACTTTTGTGGGAATTACTGGCTGGTGATAGATCTTTCATATTTTTGATGATAGGAACAAACGTAATTGATATGATCTTTGTACTTTAAACATTGGTTTAGTTTGGTTTGGTTGTTAGAATGGTTATCTTTATAGAATTTGTGCACTCCTTTAATTCATTTCTGTGGCACCTAATTTAGGCATTGCTTAGCTATTTTTCACCTCTTGTTAGAATTATCTCTCCAATTTATATTGTAGAATGTATATCTTTATAGAATCTTTGCACTCCTTTAATTGGGTTTTTTCAACTTAATGCAGGCATTGCATTGATTTCTTTTTCCTCTTGTTAGAATTTTCCTTCCAAAATTTATAATGGGGTCCTTGATTTGAGCTTAAGTTATGCTTAACTTTTGTAGTATACCATATTTTAACTTTGGTTAATAGTAGAAATCTCCCTGCATTATGTCTAATATTTTTTCTAAGATTCCCTTTAATGATTCCAATTTGTTTTTGAGTGAATTTCTTTTTCTAGCATTGGAATGCTACATTTATATGCATTTTCATTAAACAAAATTACTCTTTCGAGGATAAGTATGCACCAATACAAGTGGTCTATTCAAACACCCCTATTACATTATACACATTTCATCTTCAATGTTTGAATCTAGAAGGTAGTTTGGTTCTTGGGTAAAAGCGATAACAAGCCAAGGTGAACATGCATTACCTGTCTTCCCACTTGAAACATTGATGTTCAACCAATGGAGTGCATACTGGATTCTTTGATGCTTTACATGGTGCTATTAGGGAGCTACAATACAAAGGTAGAAAATCAACGATGCTAGCTGAATTGGGTATATTTTTTTATGATCACTTTAATCAATTGATGGACAATCCTCACTCACATGGTTTATTAAGAAAGCAAGATCTCCCGGCTTGGAATATAGTTGATTCGCCAGTCCCTGATGGCAGCATCACAAAATCATATAGAGCCAAACTATTTTCGGAAGTACAGCATTCCCTGAAACCAAATATTGCTACTAGGCTAGTTAAAATCAACGTTTTCATGCCACTTACAGCTTTTGTAGAACTTTTTCAGGATTATCCAATTAAAGTTTGTAAGACAATGTTGAATTTCAGAGAAAAAGGGTATGATGAAATTCCAATTCCAAAATTTTTGGATAATGGTTGGGATAGAATGGTGGCCAACAATGTGTATTGTGAGGTTTCTCATAACTCCATCAATATTAAGTACATGATTGGCTCACAAACTCTTTTTACTATAAACACAACAGGATGATAGGCACAAAACTTGTGGCAATAGACCAAGATGAGAGGTCATCAGATCCAATAATTGAAATAAATGTTATTGAGAATGACATCCTTCTAACATCCATCTCACTAGGACAATGCTGCACTCTCTCAGAGTTACGCAATGACATTATTATGGAGACTGAGAACAATATCCGTAAAGAATTTTCATTCATTTTGAACAACAAGAAAGTAAGTTGGTTTCCACTCGGTGTTTCTCCTAATTTGATTCTCTTTACATTTGCATAATACATTTACATATTGCTAAAAATTTATTTTTGTAGATACTTCAAAGGAGCAAAAGAAAAATTCAATGCAAGAATATTGTAAATAGAACAATTCAGATAATACAAAGCTATTGACTCCAGGTATTACTTGCAATTAAAAAAAAGAGAGTTGACATTTGATGTATTAATACAAAATGATTACAAGTATCATCTGTTTTTTGATTATTGCTCATAATCTCTCTCTTGACTTTTTTGCAATGGAGACTCCTTTTGAGAATCTTCCACATGCTGCTCAGGTTGCTGCTGCTATGGATCCTATTGCTGCTGTACATCCTGCTACTGTACATCCTACTGCTGCACATTCTCCGTCGATACTGCCTCCTCTTGCATCGACTCCTCTTGCTCCTTTGGTGTCCCTGCCTCCTCATCCATGGGCTCGGCGTGCTGCTTTGATGTCCTTGCCTCCTCGTGTATAGGCTCGGGCTTTTGTGGTAGCTCTACCTGGAAAAGATCAACTATAGGTTCTCCTTCCACATCCTTTGAGCATTGTTCGAGCAGCTTATCAACACCGACACCTTCTAGAATATCTTCTAGATTGCTAGTGACAGGGACATTTTGAGCCTCTTGTTCAACCCAGAGATCCTTAGGGCCTTTTGAGCCCTCCTGTATGGATTGTTTGGTCTAGTGCTAGACAAGGAGAAGAGACCTCTAGCAGCTTCAATATTGTCTTTGCTCTGAAGCTATGTACATATTCAGAGCCAAAACTATCCTCTTTCATCTGCAATAAAAACAAAGAATGTTTTCAATCTTTTTTGTATCAATGCATTGAATTTATAACTTCTTAAATAGTATGCAATAAAAGCACTCACAAATTTAGGACGTTTCTCTAAAAATTATGTGTCCATCATATATTTTGAACTTATTAGAGTCCACCATCCACAAGAGAAAGGAGCCTTCTATTGTGGTGTCTATTTTGTCAAAATAGAAAGCTAAGATGTATATTGGACTATGAAGAGTGCAAAAATAAGAGGGAGATAAAGATAAGTGACAATGATTACTGTACTTGCAATTGCATTGGTTGAGTTGAATCTAACATCTTTAAATTTGGATCACAAAGGTCAATGCATCCATTAGTCTTTTGAGATAGCTGCAATGGGAATGAAGGGAAACAAAATATAAAATTCATACTTCTCTACATGTAAAAACGATGTGGCTGACTTTTCAAGAGAAAACCTGCAAATTGCGTTTTAGAGGAGAAGTATGGGGAATGACTGACTTACAATTCTAAATCCTGGTGGGTACCCTTTAAGGAGTTGAAGGTATAGCATAACTTTGGTTGTACATCTATATGCACCAAACTCCAGTGATTGCTGCAAGAGAAACAAATAACATGAAGGGATTAGACCAAGAGGGTGTAAATTTAATTTGAACATATCAAGATTTTGTCAATAGAGGGTAGTAGTGGAAAAGGTCAGGGAACATACTCTAAACAATATGGGAGGAGAATTATATCAACCACATCCAAATTGCAAAAACAAAACCACTTGGAAATGCTTTTGGTTGATGTCTTGTTATCCTTCAACTTCAAAGATATAGCTGGATCAACTATATACACATAGTGCTGAAGGCTCTGGTGGATCTGAGTCTTCAATAAACTACAAAAAAATACTTCACTTGGCTTATGAAAAAGTGAATGCTACAAAGACAAAAACACAATTGACCTAGAAAGATATATTTACTATAGAGCTACAAGCATGATTAAATGCAAGTGACATGTTTTTCTTTCTGTGCTAAAGCCATGATGCAATCTTTTGTCAAGTCCTAGGTCAGGTCATCATTCACAGTCTGGATAGATACTCTAATCCTTGGTCCAAGTTGGAGGAGCTTCTGCTGAATTTGAACCATCCTCATTAATGTCTGGGATTGCAAGACAAACAATGTTTCTTTGACTCTCTTCCTGAGGGACTCTTCATAGGCAACCTTGCCTCTGGTCTCATGTTGGTGAGTGGCCTCCATGATCTTGACTACATCTTCCTTAGGTTTCCTGGCTAGAGGTATCAACAAGATATCTCTCATTTTTAGATCATCCCAATCCTCTGCATTAAGGATCTTGTCATATCTATACCTAACCCTTACAAGTGTTTGGATGTCTTCTTTCATGATAGTGACCCTGTGTGTATGTGCTGCTACCATCATGGTGTCCATAAAAAACTCTATAAGCCACTCTTAATCAGCTGTTTCTTGGAGAGCAAGCAGTGCAGTCCTTTGCCATCTCAAGTCCACATGCCAGTTGATGCATATTGTGCTCACAAGCCTCTGAAATTGTGACATGGGTACTACATACCCTATGGCTTTCTAAGCCTTCATGATCTCCATCAAGACAGATTTTCTTTGGCTCACTTTCTTCTTTCTGTTCCTTGCTAGCATGTGCACAAGCTTCCCCTTGTTTGAGGATTTTGATCTGGATGGAGCTGTGGCAGCCCCTGCAATGTCAGGTGCTTTCCCTTTCCTTTTGGTTGTTGCTTTAGTTCTTGCCATAGTCTATTGTGTTCTTCTCTTGGAAAAAAACCCAAACATAACAAGAAAATAAGCCACCCAAGAGTTTTCTTGAAGCGATATGGTGCAAAAATATAGAGAAAATGTTGAAATCACGTTTTTCAGCAAATATTATTTGACTTACTTCAGCAACACACACCATGCAAAAAATTTGCTAGAAAACGAGATATGGAGGAGAAATACAAAGAAAAAGCTAAAATTGCATTTTTGAGCAAATTTCGTTGAAGCATAATCTAATCAATCAGTTGGACTCCACCATCCTCCTAAACCCTGGAATGCAGATGAGATGTGCTCAACAAAAACAACTCATAAAGTGTCTTTGAGAGAAAGCTATGGAATGGTCATTTCACCTTAACAACAGGAAAAACAAATGACTGGTGACAAATTTCTTACCTTGGCTTTGTAAGAAAACAATACAACGTCTATGCTCAACAGATAACAGGATCTCGTATGCAAGAGAGAAAAGCAAATAGTATGGAGAATAAAAAATTTGACTACTATAAAACTGATACAATAGATGGCGCTGCCTCCCAGCCGTGCGCTCCTATGTGAAGCTTCGATGGCGTGCTAGAAACAGTAGAGGACAGAGGCTGGATGCTATGGAATCAGGGTTGTTGTAGCTAGTGATGAATATGGGCTTCACGGGCTTGCTCTTATATAGCCACCAGTCGTAGTTGGTTAGACCCAATTGGGAGACCGACCTAGTCGGCCCAAAACGGCCGATTGGAGGTCAGTCCCGAAATAGGCCACCGACCACACGTTAGAACCGTGGCGCTGAATAGAGCAACTAACCTACGGTCTCCGTTCGGCCATATTCCAGGATCATCTGGGGCTCCAAACGGGCCTCGCAACCCGAGAGTGGGCTACCTTGGGAAATGCTACGTCTACGCTCAGTGCGGTCAGTCATGGGATGCCTTCCCGCACTTGCATGTAGCCTAGTTGGCAATGTGCCAACTCTATCTGAAGCCGTCTAGCCATCAGGCCACACATGGCCCCCATCTGGTTTCCAAACCAGGACCTACCGGATAACCGAGCTACTCAAATGCCTTCTCCTCATATGGCGAGCTTACAAGTAGAGTTAGCTGGTTCCCTTGTAGTTACATGAGAGTGGAGCATTGATATCTAACAACCCCCCTCAATGTCCACCCGTAAGTGAACTACTTTTTCGGCCCAATGCCAAGTCGATGAAGATGCCTCTCGAGCAAGTCTCTTCCAAGAGCCTTTGTGAAGATGTCCACAGCATTCTCTATAGTCGAACAGTACACCAAGTCGACCTCTCCATCCATGATGAGCTCGCGTACAAAGTGATATTTAATCTCAATGTGTTTTGTGCGAGCGTGGTACACATGGTTCTTGGCAATTGCCATGCAACTCTGATTGTCACATGATAACTGCGTAGGCTTGTCAACCACACTGCCTCACAAGAAGCAAAACATGCTGATTTGTACTCAGCCTTGATAGAAGAAAGAGCAACTGTAGGTTGCTTCTTGCTGACCCATGACACAGCTCCAGATCCAAGTGAGAAATAGTAACCTGTCACTAATCTCCTTCTGCCCACATTTCTTGCCCAATCCGAGTCACAGAATCTGGTCAAGATGTTGCCCTTGGTATAGGTGATGCCATAATCAAGTGTGCCTTTGATGTATTTCAACACCCGCATCCCTGCCCTCCAATGGTTCTCCCGGGGCTTATTGGAAAACCTGCTTAGTACACCAGTCACAAAACTGATGTTCGGCCGCATGTTGCACAAGTAAATCAATCTGCCCACAAGCCTTTTGTACTTCGCTTCGTCCACCAGTGGTGATGA
Organism: Dipteris shenzhenensis; assembly: GCF_047967505.1. NCBI lineage: Eukaryota > Viridiplantae > Streptophyta > Polypodiopsida > Gleicheniales > Dipteridaceae > Dipteris > Dipteris shenzhenensis. The sequence goes on along the minus strand of NC_141619.1, from coordinate 26,373,840 downwards.
ATCCTCGTTTGAGAGCTTCACGTCAACCTCCATAGGGGTGCCAACTGTCTTGCACTCAGCCATATCAAATGCCTTCAGTATCTCTCCAGCATACTTCAGCTGTGAGATGAAGATCTATTTTGGCTCTTGCCAAACTTCAATCCCCAAACAGAAATGCATCAATCCGAGGTCTGTCATTTCAAACTCTCTTCCTAGCAACTACTTTGTCTGCGAGATCTTTTCTTCATGGTTCCCTGTTATGACAAGGTCGTCCACATAAAGGACCACGATCATACACCTGCCTCCTTCTCTGTAGATATACAAATTTGCATCAGATGGGCTCCTCCTGAACCCATTTTGTAGAAAGTAGGCATCAATCCGTTGGTACCACGCTCGTGGGGCCTGTTTTAGCCCGTAAAGTGCCTTCTTCAGTTTACAGACTTTACCTTCTGAACCAGGGATCACAAATCCTGGTGGTTGTTCCACGTATACCTCCTCCTTGAGATTTCCATTCAAAAAGGTGGATTTTACATCCATCTGAAACACGGGCCAACTTTCCTGTGTTGCTAAGGCCAAAACACTGTGAATTGTGGTTAGTCAAGCTGTGGGAGCAAAAGTATCCTGATAATCAAAACCATGTACCTGTGCGAATCCTTTTGCCACGAGCCGAGCCTTGTACTTATCCAACATGCCGTTGGACTTGTACACCCACTTGGTGCCAATTACCTTGCGTTTTGGTGGTCTATCCACAAGGCCCCAAGTGTTGTTCTTCATTATGGAGCCATACTCCGACTGCATATACTCCATCCACCTATCATCACCCTGTGCCTCTTGAAGACACTTGGGTTCTTCAGCACAGATCACCTCTATCATCAAAGCGTAGTTGACCAAGTGTTCCTACGCCCTTCTTTGCTCCTCTAATCTCTTGGACTGGCGGTGTTCGGATGGTTCCTCCTCAATGGCTAGAGGTTCTCTATCGTCCAAAAGCTACTTTACCCACTTCGGGAATGGTCGTTGCCGTTGTGGTTCTGCAGGCTCTTCTTCCTCTTCTTTATCTTGAATCCTCCCAAGCACCGTTGGGGGAATTCGGTCTGCTGTTGGTGGTTGTACTAGATGGATATCTTGGTCCTAGTTGTCTGGGAAGGAAGCATCCTCCTCCAATTGATGCAGCTGTTCTAAGAAGACCACATCACGACTTACTATTACCTTCTTGGTAACCCTTCACCTCTTCACTATAGCCCAAGAAAATACACTTTCGACTCTTCAGTTCCCATTTGGTCCTATTAGCATCAGGGACATGCACAAAACAGTCACATCCAAAAACTCTGAAATGTGCAGCTGAAGGTTTCTTACCAGAAAGGCCTGTAGTGGAGTCATCCCATTCACAACCTTCGTACAATCGTACTTTGGTGGGAGAATCCATATGCACCTTTGTGCTAGATTCTCACTGGTGATGGTGATGCCAATCGCAGCCATCTGATCGCGCAGATTCTTCACCCTAGTGATGAACTCTGCTGTTTCAGACTCAGACAGTTTCTCGTTCGCGAGTTGAGTCTCCAAATTTTGAATCCGCGTGTGATTCGTGGTCTCATATTGATTTTTCAAGATCGTCCATGCCTCCTCCGCTGTGGTGACATGTTGAATTAACGCCATGACAGAATCACTTACACTGTAGACAATAGAACACAACACATCTGCATTTCTTCTTGTCCACGCGAGAATCTGATCCGCAATTGGTACTATCTATTGTCCTACATTGGCTGGATCCGTTCTCGCAACCGGCTTCACGTCCACCCCAGTAGTAGTATCCCAAAGCTCGTATGCGCTTAGGATGGTCTTCATCTTGAACTTCCAAAGTGGATAGTTAGCGCCGTCCAACTTTCTGCTTTCACCGAATGGTGGGATTCGCAGTCTTATGGGCTGGGCCATCTCTCACAATCTGCTCGCAAATAGAAACACACTACCAAATCTTTTTGCTAGAGCCCAAGCTCTGATACCATGTAAGAAAACAATACGTCTGTGCTGAACAGATAACAGGATCTCATATGCAAGAGAGAAAAGCAGATAGTATGGAGAATCAAAAATTTGATTACTGTAAAACTGATACAATAGATGGCGCTGCCTCCTAGCCGTGCGCTCCTGTGTGAGAAGCTTCGATGGCGTGCTAGAAACAGTAGAGGATAGAGGCTGGATGCTAAGGAATCATGGTTGCTATAGCCAGTGATGATGATGGGCTTCACGGGCTTGCTCTTATATAGCCACCAGTCGTAGTCGGTTAGACCCAATTGGGAGACCGACCCAGTCTGCCGAAAATGGCCGACTAGAGGTCGGTCCCAAAATAGGCCACCGACCACACGTTAGAACCGTGGCGCTAAATAGAGCAACTTACCTATGGTTTTCGTTTGGCCCAGGGCCATCCGGGATCATTTGGGGCTCCAAACAGGCCCCACAACCCGAGAGTGGGCTACCCCGAGAAATGCTCCATCTACCCTCAGTGCGGTCAGTCATGGGATGCCTTCTTGCACTTGCATGTAGCCTAGTTGGCAGTGTGCCAACTCTATCTGAAGCCGTCCAGCCATCAGGCCACACATGGCCCCCATCTGGTGTCCAAACCAGGACCTACCAGATAACCGTGCTACTCAAATGCCTTCTCCTCATATGGGGGGCTTACAAGTAGAGTTAGTTGGTTCCCGCGTAGTTACACGAGAGTGGAGCATTGATATCTAACAGGCTTGTGTGTAGAGTTGGAGTTGGTGAGGTTGGAGCTGGAGCTGGGGAGGTGTGAGATGCAGCTGGGGAGGTTGTGGCTGAGCTACAATGGGTGGTGGAGCTGGTGAGGTTGAAGCTGTGGAGCTGCAGTGGGACTTTGTGATAGAGGTGGTGAGGTAGTGAGGTTGGAGCTGGAGTTGCAGTGGGACTTTGCAATGGAGGTGGTGATCTGGTGAGATTGGAGGCAACTGAAACTAGAGATAGGGATGAAATGAGGGGTAGCTCTACTTAGTGGTGGTTTTGTCTCAAAATTTGTGCAAGCAATGATAAGGAAATAAATGCACGTGTACCTAGAAGATCGTTTTTCACATGTGTGGTTGAAAAGATAGATGTGACATGCATTGAAAACTGTGCCCTTTCCTCTTATCTACACTTTTCTCCATCCCTCTAGTAGTTTTGATCTACACTTTTCTCCATCCCTCACAACAACACAAAGCAACCATAGACGCGCTTGGTAGACGCGCAAAATAGCGGGCGCGTCTATAGGCGTCGTTTTAGTAGAGAAATTACAGGCGCGTCTATTAGCGCGGCTAAATGCTCGTCTCTTTGCGCGTTAATCCCCGCGTTTATTTGCGCGTTAGACCAAAGAAAATATGGGCCCGTCTACCATCCCATTTATTAGCGCGCTTATTTACGCGGGTATTAGCGCGTTTATTTGCGCGTTTACACTGAGAATTAGACGCGCATTTAGATGCGTAAATAGACGCGCTCCAGAGAATACAGAAAGTGAGATTTTGGTGTACATCATTGCTTTCCAAACATTGCCCATGATTACCAAAGCACATAATTTTTTGCAAGCCCACATATACAAGAATTAAGGGAAATGAGGAGAATGAGACAATATGTAAAATAGTTTTGCTAATATCAATTGTGGGGCTACGGTTCAATCTCATCCTCAATGAGATCAACCCTTGCCAAACTATCTACTTCAAAATCCAAACAAGTGTTTAGATCTACAAATACATTCAACCCACTACTACTTGTGCCACTCATGTGCTCATCGAAATCAAGATCTCCAATGGTAGGCTCGTCTTCACGAGTAATGCCGGCCTCAATATCTATATCTCCTATCTCATGATCATCCTCCTCTCTTGTATCACGGTCATCATCACGTCCATGGCCATGATCATCCTCCATATGCTCCATATTAGTAAATGTACTATACATCACTTTGGAACGTGGCATAATAGGTATGACATGCCACCACCTATTATTATCCACCATTGGTTGATAGACAACCTAATTCAAACACAAATACAATCATGTTACTTTTCTTGCATCAAATATTTAAAAGCGAGTATTTTTATGTGTGTGCACAGTACCTGTTCACATTGTTGCGGTAGTATTAGTGTGTCCTTCCTACTTTGCCAAAACTTTGTGGAGTCAATAGTTACAAAGCCACTTGCATGGCGTTTGATTGTTGCATTAGGGCCTCTTTCCACCACGTCCTTAAACCACTTTACATTGAAAACATACACAAAGAAGTGTCGAAAGTCAAGCATAATGATATCTTGGATTATGCCACAATAATCATCCATGACTCCATTGGCTCCCTCAAAGCTAGCAATGATGCCGCAATCTTGTGTGTTTCTCTTATCATCAATTCGTTGTGTTCGAAAATGCTTGCCCTCACACCATATAGCATTGAACATAGTGCACTACACCAAGAAAAAATCAATTAAATAAGCAATCTAAATTATAAAAAGCTCCTAACTTATACATAACATTCTATATACCGACCTTGCTCATGCATCCCCTAGCATACTCCCATTCTTCCATTGTGATATGCATCCCCTCGTCTTTCTCTGCTTTCTCCATTTCATCAAGTAGCCAATCCACATGAATATCCTTTGGAAGTGCTCTTAGACGCTGAGGGTATGGCACACGAGATCCGTGGTGTGTACGAAAGAGGGTCCTTTCTTCTTGTCTTCTTGCCTTTGCATCCTCGTATCTTGTCACCCATCTTTTCATCACATCACTATTAAGCACGCAAAAGAGGTTGATACTATTACGCAACTCCGTGTCTATTACTTTGTTGCGTCCTTTTCCTTGAGGCACAATAGAGGTCATCCTTAGGTCTTTATCATCTCTCCATAGTCGTGGGAGAGAGCTATCCACATCAACAAGAAACTCAGAAATATATACAAGTGACTCTTGTACCAACCAACCCTCGGCCATGCTACCTTCGGGTCTTGCATTTTGTCTCACGAAGCCCTTCCAGGTCTTCATGAAGCGCTCGAGGAAGAACAACCATCGTGCATGTATAGTACAGACTCCGAGCCACCCCACACCGCCTGAGATCACCCCAGCGGAGTCCGCACAGCCGTCTTATGCCCCGTCTTATGCCCCTTCCCCCGTACCGTCTTATGCCCCTTCCCCCATGCCGTCTTATGTACCGTCTTATGTCCCTTCCCCCATCCCGTCTTATGCCCCTTCTGCCATCCCGTCTTATGCCCCTTCCCCCATGCCTTCAGGAGGTCCTTCTGCCTCAGCGAGCCGTCGACGTACTCCCCAACCGTCGAGACTCGGTTCTCCAGCTACGAGTGGTCAGCGTAGTCCCGCGCGGTCCCCAGCTACGAGTGGCCAGCGTACAAGCTCGACACAACAGGGTAGCAGGCGTAGTAGCAGGGAGAGCGGTGGCGGATGCTGCTTTGGGCCATGTGGCGGTGAGGAGGAGGATGATTCTGATGATTTAGACGTGCCTCTGGGTGATGGTACGATTTATTATGACATCACCCAGACAGGAGGCATCTTGCTGGATGCGCGGGGGAAGGACATAATGGCCTTCATGCGCTCTGTAATTGCTAACAATTACAGAGATTGCTTTATCCACTACAAAGACCACCCAAAGAGGTTCGCTGATGAGACCCTCGCTACTGTTCGCGCTAGGTATCCTAACCCCCCCAATCGCCAGTTCACAGATAAATGGGGGAAGTCAAAGATTGTTACGATACTTAGCAATAAAAGATCTTCCCTTAAGAGGCAGGCACTAGCGGAGCTTGCCAGACTTGAGGCAGGTCAACCTCCAAGGGGCCCGCCCCACACCGCTCAGAAGCGTGAGTGGAAGAAGGCAATGAAGTCAGCGAGGGAGGAGCCCAGTCTGCAGCACGTGGAGGCACGGAGGATCCAGATGGAGGAGTATGGGAGCGCGCATTTTGGAGCAGGGGGTGTTGACTCATGGGAGGCCCAATTTGTAAGTATCGATCTCAAATTATATTGCTTATGTAGTTTATTAGGAGGTTGGTTGTTTCTTTGTACTAATTTCTCCACAAAGTGTATCGCGGTCATGCAGCTTGAGATCGTGGGCAGATACCCTACTCCAGTGGAGACAGCCTACCACCGCCACCATCGCAGAGGAGATACATGGAGGCACTTCTATGATGACGAGTTGATTACTGAGGAGCAGTATACCCGAGCTACTGGACAGGCCCCCCAGGTATTTGAAAGTAATTAAATAATGCCAAAATTATAAGTAAAGATTTGATTTTTCATACATTGATATATGTTGTCCCTTGTTTACAGGGCACCCCTGCACAAGACGACGAGGAAGACGAGGAAGGAGGTGCAGAAGGCAGCGCAGAAGGGAGCGTGGAAGGCAGCGAGGATTAGTCGTAGAAGTAGTGCTACTATTCTTTTTTGTACTTAAAGCCATTGGCTTGGCTTCGTGCCTCTTGTATATAGACTCCTCCTATTTTTTGTACTTGAAGCCACATGACATGGCTTAGCTTCTTTATTCTTTGTACTTGGAGCCACATGACGTGGCTTACCTTCGTGCTATATGTATATACAAGCACTTTTTGAGCTTTCAATTTTATTGCGTAATATTTTATTTGCAATTGTAATAAAAATGCTGTTGGCTGTAAGAATTGAATTACAGAATGTGGATATGGGATTCTTGTAACTATATAGCATACACAACATACACAGTATTCTGTAAAATTTTTTTTTTAAAAAAAAAGACGCGGCTATCAGTTCGTTTAAAAACACGTTTATATGCGCGTCTGTCTGTTCGAAATGCGTTTATACATGCGTCTATCACTGCGTTTATAGGCGCGACTATATACGCGTGTATAAGCGCGTCTATACGCGCGTAAGTCTGATATATAGACGCGCTAATAGACGCGGGTCTCCTGATGCGCAAATAGACACGCACATAGACGCGCCCGTAAGTTTTTTATTTAGTTCATGAAACGCGTCTATGCGTGCGTCTATGGGTGCTTTGTCTTGTTGTGCCTACACCATATCCTTATCTGCATCACTACTATCATCCCCCCCCCTTACTCCCATCATACCCACACCCCCCCCCCTTACTGCACCTATTCAAGAGCCACAGATAAGTCACCAGGGCCAGCAAGACAGAAAAAATCTAAGTATTCATATATCCCACTTTGGAATCTGCTATATTTGTGGGCAGTAGTGCTTTATTGATCTGTGATTGTTTAGACCTCACCTTTCCTTAGATCCCAATCCTTGCTCAATAGAGGACAATAATATTTTCCAAAAAATGCGATTTGAGGCTCTGTTTGCATAAAAACACCCTATATCATGTTTATCCACAAAACATGCTATGTGTGCTAGTATTTGATTAAAAATGCGATTTGGAGCAGTTTTCTTGAACAAACTTGAATATCACATTTTTGAGCAAATTTGAGGCTGTGGATAATAGTTTAATGGGTGTCATCTTGATGGGTTGAGCTAGAGCTGTAGTGGGTCTGGATGATGGAGCTTGAGCTGTAGTGGGTTTGTGTGATAGAGCTGTTGAGGATTTGGATGATGGAGCTTGAGCTGTAGTGGGTCTGGATGATGGAGCTTGAACTGTAGTGGGTCAGTGGGATAGAGTTGTTGAGGATTTGGGTGATAGTTTGATGGGTGTCAGCTTGATGGGTTGAGATAGAGTTGTAGTGGGTCTGGGGGAAGGAGCTGGAGCTGTATTGGGTTAGTTTAATAGAATTGTTGAGGTTGTCTAGCACAAGCCTATAGGGAGGAAGATGAAACTAGAGATGGACATGACAAAGGGAATGATTAGGTTTGGCAGCTTGGTCTAAAAATAGGTGCATGCAATCACTAGATACTTAACTCACTAGTACCACAAAGATCGTTTTTGGCATGTGTGGCTGACAAGTGTGACTTGCATAGATATCTGTGCCAGCTCCTCTTATCTTCACTTTTCTCCATCCATTCAATAGTTTGAAACTTCATCTTCTTCCTCATCTTCATCTGGACAACACTTTAGACCTTGTATTTTCTCCCATCATCATCCCCACCTACCTACACTTGTGCAAAAGCCATGGAGAGAAAGGATACAGGTACTTAAATACACCACAGTCTTGATCTACCTTTCCAGATGTCTTCTTGATCTATCTAATTCTACTGCATCAGCTATTAGGCATTTGCTTCATCTTTTGAATGATCAAGACAACTATCTTAAAGATTTACCTGAATTTGTATGGACCTGATGTTTTATATGAAGCCTAGAGATTAATATTGTGTGGCCAAGGAATTTTCTTGAAAATGCGATTTGAGCCTTCTTTATTTTAGGATTACCCATATCACGTTTATGAGCAAATTTCACACTACTGCTACAATTGTTTTTGCATCAATAGAACTTTTTGCTAGAAAATGCGATTTCAGTGTATTTAACTAGAAAGACAGTTATATCGCATTTTTTTGCAAACTTTCAAAGAGGAGGAGCTAACCATCTAGGTGATGCAGCAAGACCTCTCAGGAAGACCATTGACCTCTCTGCTTATGATGTAAGGGAGGAGGAATCTCCTAATAAGAATTTCTTTATGAGTGCTTCTATTTCTTTTTAGCTATATGTGCATGACTCAATTTTAATTTTGTATGATGCAGTCAAGAGAAGAAAGCCCATTGATAAGGGTTCAGACAAAGGTGGACAATTAGTTGCTAAGGGAAGGAGAAGGAGGAAAAGAAGTCACCCCAACTGCAGCTCTTTGAATTTCTACAAAAGTCAGAATGCCAAATGCACTATCACAAATACCATGAGATGTTCAATAAGGAGATTGATTAGCAATCTCTTCTGACACAGCACAAGGATTTTCTTGGAGAGGTGTATGAATCCTTCCACAAGCTGATAGTTGAAGGATCAAAAGTTGTCACAACAATAAGACTTTTGTACATATATCAAGGACATTGCCGCAACTGATAGGATGAAGTATCAAATGCACAAGATGTTTGATAGTTTTGAAGACTGCCACAAGGGAATCTGCACTGTACACAAGGGCAATTGCAGGATACTTGAAGAGTCACTTGCATTTGCCATGTGTACACTATGCTTATGGATCAGTTGAGGATCCAAAGAATAGTGATGAGGAAGAGGAAACAGAAGATAAGTCAGACCTACCAGAAGTGGAAGAGAAGATCGCGACCTGAAAGAAGAGGAGCTTGCAGTTGCAGCTTTGGACCTAGTGGCCTTAAAAAATGAGACCCTAAGAGATGCTGTCATAGTGGATGACGTTGAGGCTGAGAACTCCGACCTCACTGTGCCCATTCTTCCCTCATTTAATATTGAGGGAAAAGAGTATGTCTTGTTGTATGACGTACAGTGCATGTTTAATTTGAGAGAAGATTATGCAATTGCCCTTATTGCACAATCTTGTAGGGTTGACAAGGAAGTAAGGATTGATGAGACGATCCTTTGTTAGAGCCGGAGGACAAATTCAATCCTTTGGAAGCATTGTCCATCTATTTTGAGCGAGCCAAAATGTATGAAGAGGTGGATGAGACAATCTTTCAAGAGACCCAAGCACAAATGAACCTCACAACAAGCTAGGATATCAAGCTAGGATATCAGTCACAGGTCCGAGGGGAAGGAGGAGATGGGTATCTCCTTGTTTAACGATGGTATACTAGAGAAGGATGAGAATATTGAGGTAAGGCACCTACCTTTCTTGAATTTGGAGTTTAGATATGCAATTTGATGGTCTGTTTTAAATCTAAGTGTGTTTTGCGTATGGCAGTTGTTCATTGAAGATGGCACATTCCTCTTGAGGGCAACTGGAAGTAGAATTCCTGGACTTAAACTATCAAGCCTTTCTCATTATATCAAAGGCCTATCTGCTGCAAAGATATTGATTTTTAGCAAATTGCTTAGCAACAATGGAGTTGCTCTTACTTATTTTTTCAAGTGTTTGTCAAAAGTTTTGAGTGTTCATCCTATATTGTGGCAAACAAATAAGATCATTCTGATAGAGAAGCGGTCTACTTTAATTATTTTTGGGTGTTATGCTGGAAAGCAAGGCTCAAGAGCTAGTTACTTTTTGACATATACTGCCTAGGCACTAGTTTGTGGTGTAAAGGATCCCCTCTCCTTGGAAGCTTATGGAAAGAATAAGCTCATAAGGAATTGAGAGCCTTCTTTGGTGGCCCTTCCTGACAAAATAAATGAAGAGAAAACTGCGACCACAACAACTCTTGCACAAGATGAGAAGAGTTCGGTTGCTCCTCATCTCAAGAAAAAAAGGTCTCCAATCAAAGTCACAAGAAGGATTCCAAGCAAAGTTGGCAAACCATTGGGTGGAAGGATAGCCTGTATGGCATTGTATGTTTTACAAGATAGAAGTAGAGTTGAAGTGTGAGAACACTGTCATTTTAGAATGTCTTAGTTACGTTTATGTGTATTTGTGACAAAAAGAATGTACATTTTGAAATAGAAATATATGTAGTACATTTCAAATATTTCAATGGTTGCATACAATGACTTCTTATGAATGAAAGATACAAGTCTTGTTCATTGCAAAAAAAAAATTGTTACATTTGACGACAGCAATTGATGCACAAGGTTTAGCACTTAGCTTCTATCTACCCATTTGTGGTTTACAAATATCTTTGAGTGTCTTCACAGAGCATGTCTTTGTGCTACATTTGAGTTCTCCAAAATCTACCTCCTTCTTTCCTTTTGAGCCAATTTGAAAGCTAGCTTAACCTGTGATGTATTAACTTTCTTCTTGGCTTGAAGTCTTTGTAGTATTCCTTGATAGAACCACTAGAAGACTTCTTTTAAACTATTGGCTTTCTGTTTTCCTCCAAAATGTTGTGTATGTCGAAAGAATGCATTCCGTGCCATGTAGTGTGATTTCTCCATTCCCTGTGTGGACCAAATTGCAGGGCATCCATATTTTTTTACAAAGAAAGGAAGGTGATTGTAGATTATATGCTATTTTGATACATAGGCAAGTGGGAATTAGAATATATAAAACTAATATTGTTTGCTTTATAAAAAAAACATGCACAAAAATAGGATATTGTTCTTACCATGTAATGAGTGATGTTACATGTTGTCCAAGCCTCTTTCATTGCCTTTCCAAAACTCTTTACCACTTCTTCAAATGATTGTTGATGAATTTTGCTAAAGGTGGCTTGGTCACAAAAAACAAAAAGCTTATCTAAGCATTTCCACACTTATGCCTTGGCATCTCTTGCCGATTTGTCTGCCTGATGATCTTTTGACAGCATTGTGTACTTTTCTTCATAAGTTATACTTTATCCTTGATATGTATGTTGTTTTACTGCTATTTATTTTTCTTTTCTCTGGATGAGACAAAAATCTTCTAGCCTTTACTCCACCAATAGATGGCTTGATAGGAACATCTTTTCCATTTGTAGATTTTTAAAGATCCTTTGTAACATGTACATCTTCTTCATGCAGACCAATTTCTGATAGCATTGCTTCTAATGATTGTAGGGCCTCTTTTCTTCTACTCTCAGGGCGAAGTTTCCATGCAAATTCAATATCTAGAAAAACTAGTTTCTCAATGATCCTACATAATGCATGCAATGTACAAATGTGAACATTGCATAATGGGATCTCAAGAACTGCTTTGAAACTTTTATATACTTTATCTCGGGTGAGTGCTCTTTTCCACCATTTAGAATCTAGGACAGGCACTGGTTCATTGCAATACAAGCAAAGATATTTTGAGTTACCCTCTTTGCTTATATTGAACATACACTTCAGTGTCTTCAGGTCACCTGCCATATGCCATTCAATTTGAAAATCACCCTTCCCTAGAACATGAAGATGGCGTCCTTAGACTTGACTCTTGATAATTGATGGTATATCTATTTGATGAAATACCCAATAAAGTAGTGCATGGTCCTCAGTCTTCACCTATAATTTAAAACCATAGGTTTGCAAGATATATGATATAAAATTTATTACATTTTGAGCAAAGACTAATTTGGAAGGTGATAGTTTAAATACCTCAAATGAGCCCAACCACCGTACATGCTTTTCCGTATGGACACTGAAGCACTTTGAGCTGGAGTTTGTGATCGATTGATCAAGTACTTGATTCATCAAAGTGATAGAAACTCTCTCTATCTTTCTTTCCTTGACAATTTCACACTCATCGAGCTTCACAACAAACTTCAAAACTCCTTTACATTCTTCAAATGTGATATTGTAGAACTCAACCATTAGTCTTTGCAATTGTTCAAGATCTACAAAAATATTATTTCAAGAATTATATGTAGTGCTTCCCTTTTCACCTTCATATACACTTTCGATATGAAAGTACTGTCCAATGAACTTATCAATTTCTTGGTTGAGATGACACCGTTCCTTCCAAACTTGTGTTGGTATTGGTAACAACACACGTTTTACCCGTTGATCTTTTAATGTTGATGACACAACTCTAAATATTGAAGCATATCCCTTTCTGCTCACTCCGCTCACATCAAGAGCCTCTTGAATTTTCGTGACATCAACTTTACTTTTTGATACAAAGTCTTCAAGAACTTCACGTTTTACATTCTTAAACTTCTTTTCCTTCATCATGTTCTTTGCAACAACAGGGGAGACTAAACCATTCATATGTTTGACAGGAATTAAATTAGGATCAATGTTTTCTTTTTGAGGTCCTAAAATTTCCCTGCAACAAGTACACTTTGCAATATCACAGATTTTCTTGCAAGACAGACACACATATACAAATACAATGGCTAAACAAGATGTACTCTTACCTTGCTTTCTGTACTCTGTGCTTACATCCTCCAGTGCCAGCTTTCAACTCCGTAATGTTTCGAATTCTCTTGCTTCGTTGTCTCTCTCCAAGAACCATTCTTTTCATTTTTGCTCTTCGTAGCTCATTCTTTGTCTTTGAATGATCTTCGATTTCCTTTGCAGTTGCTCTTTCAAGTCTAAATCTATCGACATTTCTTGCGCCTTCTCCAATCTGTCTCGAACATACAATGTCTTGTACATTTCTGTCGTAGTTGAATGTTGAGTTGAAATTTATCCATACATTCCATTGTTCCTGTCACCCACAAACCTCAATAGTGTTGTCCGATTAGAAAATGGAGGGCTCGAATTCCTCAATGGACATTTGGGGTAAATTTTTGTCCGTCGCACCATAAGTTGATATGTTGGGAGCTTGGTCTTCTCATGTTTTCCTTTTGCTCAGCATTTACAAGTGGAACCTTTCCTCTTTTTTATAGCGGTGTGTATTATTCTTCTAAATCAATGTGCAAATGGTGTAGTCGCTTCTTTTGAGGTTCTTCTTCAACAGCATGGTTGCACGCAACCATTTCATGAGGGTTGGTTCTTCATCTTGTCTGCTTTTTATAAAACTCATCTAATCTTTCGCGGTAACCATTCAAATATTTGAAAAAAAAAAGATTAGTGATGGCGTGATGGGTTCTTTATGAGAGGCTGTCGGAATGCCGTCGAAAGAGATGCGAAATCTATATGGAGAGTTTAATGCAACGTCTTCTGAATTATTTTAAAGGACTTTTTTATTCCTCCCCGGACTGACACACTTGTAGTCTTGAACTGACAGATATCCGTATTTTATTTCTTTCTCCACATTTTCGAAGAGAGATAAAAGAGAAAATAGCGAATTTCTTACAGGGCCCAAAATGAGCCATCTTTTTTCCTAATGTGCCAATGGCTTTCATTGACATAAGATCCAAAAACTTATTTTCAACTTCATAGCTACCAACAATTTTCCTAGCCCTCAAATTAACACTTCCCCACTCTTATCTTGGTTTGGTGCGGGGCAGGATACCACATGATGGGTATTCTACCCCCATCATGTGGCATCCTCCCAGGGTCACGGAGGGTATACACATACACAAACACACACACACATTTATCTTATTTGTACTCCCTCACACACACACACACACACACACACACAAACACATAAGCGTTTTTTTGAGTAGAGACCTAGGAAATCTTTGCAAACACAATATAATGTACCTATTGATACTTTGATAGTCCATTTCTAATAATTATTTTTGAAACTATATACATGATCCGGTCCAAACTTGTTATGACATCTTTTTGACAATCTTTTCTTCTCGAAAATTTAAAAAGTAGATAGTGCTTCTAAATATCTTTTCATAATTGAGGGTTAAAATCCAAAACTCATGTAATATCTTCCCCTAGCCCTACAACACTCCTACTTACACACACACTTTTTATCCCACTCATAACCCCTCACACCCATACACATGAGTTAACACACACTAGCCAATCCAAATTTTTATGGTCTTTGATAAGTCTTAATCTATTCCTTACGTGGATTTAATGAGAAAAAATTTCTTCTAACGTCTTTATAATTGGGAGTTAAAACTCATGTGATTTCTTTTCTTCCCCTATCACTACTCATTCCCCCTTGTTTATGGTTCTACAATATCATATGCCACCCTATGGACTTATGAAAGGAACCTATGGGTTTTGATAGTATCTAAGAACTCATAGATTTGTACCTTAAGATTTTTGCGGGGATAGATCAAAAGATGGGAGAGGATGTTATCCTTGGCCTAATTTGCGGTGCATATGGAGGACATTTATTGTAGGGTGGTGCTACCTAATTCTAAAGAGCTCCCTCTCCCTTCAAGTTGTCACTGTCCTCCCTACTCTTTGACTCAATCCTCACAACTAGTCCTCCACTTCCTACTCTTTCCCCATCACTCGTGGCTTCATCTGAGGTTTGTTTGATTTCACGAATTGGCTTCTCATCCTTATTCCTTTCAACTCATGCGGCTACTTACCTGCTTTTTATGTAGATTGCATGGATTGGAACGCTAGTTGTTCGTGTTCTCTCACATGATCTTTGCCTGCCGCGATGCCGCCTACTTGCTCCCAATATCTCCAACCTATCTACACCCTCCCATATGCTCCTTCTTACCTGGGTGTACCTTCTTCTGTTGTGCGACACTCACAAACTCCTCTGGTCACCTCGTCTGCCCGCCCTTGTCACGTACATGCACAGGGAGCCACATTGCCCTTGGTGATTCGTGTCCCAAACGTGGGATTGTAGTCCTATTTTGAGTCATTGGGCTTTCCCTGGTCTCTATCCTTCTCAAGCATGGGCACCTCACTGACTGTTGTGCCGTGCGTAGCCTTGCATGCTTTTGATGGTAGTTTTGCATTCATGCATGATGCCTCCTACCTGCTCAATGGAGGTTTTGGTCCTCCGAATTCCTTCGACCCCGCCTACACGTATTCTTGCATGGATTTATGTGCATGTTTTGCTCTCCCTTCGCTATGTATCATACTATGTCCTATCTTCTATGTAGTGTTACATTTTTTACTTAGTCTTATAGTTATGGTTATCTACTAACGTTCTAGCTAGCGTACGGTTCTTTTGTTTATAAGGGATAGTCTCTCTTTATAGACTAGGTTGAGTTACACATTAGCTTGTTTATTGAGGAAAGAGTGTAATCATTAAGTAAGTCAGTTAATAACATCGTCTTATTTCCTTCATGGTAATTAATTGCTTATGCCCCCCATTTTTTTTTACTTTCAATTAATTTACGATATTTTGCAATTTATTCTAAATTTTTTTAACCCATAAGTTATGTACGTATTGGGTCAATTAGAGACGTCTTATGTACTTAGTTTTTTAACTAGAGATGTGTTTGTATGCATTTTTCAAGGCATCCTTGTGATTTTAGTTACACATGTATAGAACTTGTAGGCCTACGATTATGTGTACTTACAAACCTTCTTTTCTTGGTTACCACTTTAATTTTTTCACATACTTTTGCTTCAACACTATAATTTTTTACAATGCTACAGCGGCAAGTTTTCCCTATATAGATATTGGATAGCTTTTTGTGGGGTTATATATAATTTTCCTTATAGTGGTAGAGTGGGCACTTTATAGATAATGGATAGTTTTTTAATGCTTACTTACCCTACGTACTGACGAATGTATGTCTCCTTTTTAGGACACATCTGGTACCTGTGCCCCTTGTAAGATGGCCCGTATGTCCATTAATACTGATTCTACCTTTATTGCCTTCGTCAATTAAAAAATGAAGGAAGCTAGAAAAGAAGGATTGATATTGCATCATGCTTGCTTACACAATTTCTAGAACACAACCCTATCTTCCTTGAAAAACCAAGAAAATGTTAAACTGAGATTCCACTAGTCGTGACCTAACTCAAGCTTGTCTCTTCCATGATCTATTGGCCTATCTTGTTTGAAGCATCCCCCATTGCAACATGCACTTGCCACAAATATTTTTAATCTAATTTATTCCCCCCTTCTTCTTGTGTAAGCAAGTACTTGTTATTTGATACTTTATTATGAGTTCCTAATGCAATGAGAGAGATAATCTTTTCATGCCTCCTTTATGGAAGGCTAGATGATTTTGTTTCAATACAATTGTCCCTTCTATTGCCTCCTATTTGCAAAGCTAATTATGCCTCCTCTATGGAAGGCTAGGTCATTGCCTTCTTTTAAGTTCTAATGCCTCCTACATGGAAGGCTTAAAAATTTATCATGCCTCCTCTATGGAAGGCTAGGACTTTTTTTTCAAAATAATTATCCTTATTAATAACTCCTACATGGAAGGTGAGCACATCCTATGCCTAAACAATTCATAATACCCACTAAGCTATGACACAATGTAATGTGTAGTTCTATGTTTGGATGGATCGCTTACCTTTTACTTGGAAAGCTAACCTTTTTTATGCCTCTTCCATGAAATGCTAGGTCGCTGTCTATTATTACAAATGTCCTTTCTAATGCCATTGTTTCCCTCCTATATGGAAGGCTAGGTAATTGAGCTTCAAAATTATTGTCCTTCCTAATGCCTCCTATATGGTAGGCAAGCACTTATGTCTCCAACATTTCATGATGTCCCCCTAGCCTTTTTGGTATGTAATATGCAATTCTGAATCTAGATGTGTCTCTTTCTCCTAGGTAAAGCAATAACAAGCCGGGGTATGCAGGCATTACCTATCTACCCATTTAAAACTTTGTTGTTCTAACAACTGGTTTTTTCTAGATGGTGCCAGGTAAGTGGACCCCGACCGTGGAACTCAACTTTGCTTTTAGCCTATTCATGAACTCGGGGGGTTCACCTCACAAGTTTTGTGTACACCACGTGTTTCAAAAGGAGGGGTATTGTAATTAAACTTTTGAAAAACATTTAACAGGATTACAATAACTGGAGGGGTTTTTTAATTCAACTCTAGAAAAAAATATGTTAGTTCATAAGTAAAGTGGGGTTGTTTTATTGGGGGAAACATTTTAGAGGGGTTTTTTAAATACCCCTTGATCACACGTGATACATGGGGTTTCTTAGTAGTGCACCCCCCGAGTCCATGAATCAGTCGAATTATTGGTGCATAGTCACAAGTCAAGACCCAAAGATCCCCCTAGGTATCTCAACATCATCCCTCTTGTACCAAGTTAAATTCTAGATCTCTGATCCAGTCCATCGATGGGGCCTCTATTAGTCATGAGCAAGAATGTATTGGACCAACTGCACTTTGACCATGACCCTATGAAAAACACATTGACTTCAAGCACCCTTCTAACGTTTGATCAGATTCTCTTGATAGAGCGATATTGTGTCATCTAGAAAGAATTAGCTCCACAGTTGATTCCTCGATGGAATCATCACTCCTCTTAGCCTTCGTGATCAGCCTCCCATTAGCGACCTTTAATCTGCTTGTCTCTTAGGGAATACCTTCATCTGCCTAGCATTAACATCTTCTGAGAGTGACCCACTAGTTGTGGGCTCTGTTAGCCATTTCAATTAAATCTTGATTAAGGGCCCATCAGAGCGTGTGGTAAAACTCTATTGTCAGTCCGTCGGGGCCTAGAAACTTGTCATCGGCCATGGCATTCGGGTCTCCTCTAACTCTTCCTTGGTGAACAATTTGGCTAACCGACTCCTTCGGTACTCTATCACCCTGCTATCAAGGCCATTTAAGGCAATCCCTATGTCTATACGCCACATCTCATCGTGAAGCACCAGCTCGCCAACTATAGCACTCAGATCCCCTCGAAAAACACCTTGACCATGTGCCAAAACTCTGTAACAAGGTTCCTCTAAGCATCCATCACCCTATCTATCAATTCCCTTTGTTGATTCCTCTTAATGGATTGAAAAAAATCCTTAGAGGGACAGTCCCCCATTGCGAGCAAGATCAACCTGCTCTTGATGTGGGTCTACCTTGCCTCAATCATTTCCCATTCTTGCATAGTTGTCTCAACATCCCTAGTAGGGTCCCCACAATTGGGTTCTTGGGTGTTTCCTTTAGCACCACCTAGAGAGACTTTCTGATCGTGGTTGACCCTTCCGAGCTCCTTTTCCTCCCTGCTCTATAATGAAGATCTGCCTCTTTAGTCACCTTCATTACTCTATGGAGTGTTGCGTTCCACCTACAACATGGCTCTCTAATAGCCGAGCCTCTGTTCCTCTAGGAGTCTACGTAGAAATCTTTCAAATTAAGTAGCCTTTTCTTAAATTTAGGGTTATGCCCATCGACCTCCTCACTTTGCATGGAACACAAAATCTCCAAAGAATAGGTACGTGATCTGAGATGGATGTCGAGGCCATGTACTCTCTGCTCATGGGGGCTTTCATCCCATGATCCTTCCTCAGAGAAGTAGACATAATCACCTCTAGCTCATTTTCTTCACTCATCTCCTTCCTAGGTAGTGCACTAACATAGAGTAAAGTTTGTCTGGGTAGTTTCAAGGAGATCTCATCCCCCCTTCCATGCAAAAGACACACGTCTCCAATGCATAAGCTTAGCAAGCTCTAGATATGAGAAGACAACCCAGCACCTCCAACCCACCAATTGACGGTAGTCTGTTTTTCGAGTTTGAGCAACACTGAAGAAATGCTTTTGATGAGAGAAAAAGAAAAGAGGAGATGGCCCATGTTCTTAATATTTTGTACCTCGTAATCCACATTCTCAATGATGTGGAGACTTAACCTATGTGTGGGTGCATTCATAAAGGTAGAGATGAAGAAATGGTAAATTTGTAATACCTAGTGCATTGCATCAAGAGACCTATGGAGAGTATCCCAAAATCAAGGGAAATGTTTTCATATCACGATTCACATCTAAAGGTTTATTGGAAAAATGATAAATCATTATGTATACAATGTCCTTAATGGCCCAATAATCTTCCTAATACAAGAATATAATAATAATATCGCCTGGTGCCCGCCCATGGGAGAGAAGCAATGGGTGCCATTGGGTGGTGCTGGTTACACAAGAGGACAATATGTTAAACATGAAAGCGTTAATGACAAACACGTGGAGGAGGCCCCATGGTCTATGAAGGAGACCTTTTGGTTGGTAAGGGCCGTTTTAGTCAAGCTCTTCCAGGTGGGGGCCAAATGAGGGGATACCCCTTCTCCATTGTGTGTTGTTTTGGGGGGGGGGGGGGGGCACTATTATATTAAAAAGGCAATATGAAACCTGTGAACTTATTTATTAGTAACGGAATCTTTTTGCATGGAATTCAAGGACATTTCATGTTGTGGGCGAACTTACCTAGATTGGAATAAGATAATCCACCAGCACTAATAGTCCTCCTTGCAATTTTGCTTAGCTCCTTGGCTTTGCTCCTCACCTCCTCACCCTCCTCCCCTTGCATCAGCGTTTCCACCGCTGCTTTCACAGCCTCCCTCGTGAACGTGCCGTCGGGCTTCGTCTCCAACCTTAACCCAATTTTCCACTCTTTCGCAATACTCCTCATATTCGACTTCTGCTCTGCCAGCCTCGGACATCCCACTAGCGGTACCCCGCTCCATAGACTCTCCACCGTTGAATTCCATCCACAGTGAGTCAAGAACCCCCCCACCGACGGATGCGCCAACACCGCTGGCTGCGGTGCCCACGAGATTATGAGACCCCTTTCCTTCGTTCTCTCGAGAAAGCCTTCAGGTAGAATCTGCGACAAACCACCTGTTCTGGAATCGGAACGAATCACCCATAGGAACGCTTGTCCGCTTTGCTCCAGGCCGTGCGCTAGCTCCACGGTTTCCTCAAGAGACAAGAACGCAAGTGAGCCGAAGGCAACATATATGACGGACGAAATGGCCTGGGAGTCCAGCCAGGTCAAACAATCTTCTTGTACGGAAGCCGGCTTTGTTACTAGAGCGCCTGAATCATGCTTGGGGACGGGGTCGAAGCCTAACAATGGACCAACCGAGTAGGCTTCGATACCGTCTGCACGCAAGGCGTCGAATGCGTCGCGTTCTAGCTCGTAAAGCGAATGAATAAGGATAGTGTGCGCCTCCCGCACAGGAGCGAAAGTTGCAAGGAAGAACTCGATAAAGGGGCTTGAGAGGTCTTCGACGATACACTCGCGAGGCATTTCCGTGATTGGAAACGGTGGGAGTCCAAGTATGAAGTCGATCAAAGCCTCCCCTTCTCCACTCCAGTTGGCGATCGGGGCTGCAGAATCCACAACAAATGGGTGAGAAAAATGCCCAACATGAAGCTTGAATCTGCACAAGCCCAAAGCACGCAAGAGGTTTGTTTACCTTTGAGGGGAAGAAACCCCTTGGAAATGAGGTGAGGAATGTGGAGGAACATGAGGTAGCAGGCGGCGGTGCAAGTCCAGAAGTCGACTCGGGGGATTCCAAAGGAGTTGGCGACATCCTGAGCCCAAGGCACGAAAGTGTCGGAGATGATGCAAGAGATGGGCGGATGGTGATCGGGGGAGGCAAGATACTCGTGGAGGAAGTTTCGGAAGCTGGTGTGCATGGCGGGGAGGGCTTGGAAGAAGAGGGAGAGGTCATGGGATAGGTCGGAGGTGAGGCCATCAGGGAGGACTTGGATGCGGATGGAAGGGTGGAGGTGGTCGAGGAGGTGTTTGCGCTGAGCGTCTAGGTAGGATTGTTGGAAGTAGATGAAGGTGATGGAGAAGCCATGAGAGGATGCGAGAGCTGTGGCGAGGTTCATGAGACTATTGATGTGGCCTTGAGCAGGGCATGGCAAGCAAATGGCGTGCGGTCGACTGGTATTATCATAACAGGCAGAGGTCTCCGCCATTGTTGGCTTTGTGTATGGGAGCAGAGACAGTAGCTAGTCCACTGGAGGTGATCCGTGTGTGTGAGCAGGAATGGAGGTATCGCAACAACACTAGGAAGGCCTCAACACAAAGTAAAGGAAGACCGCATATGGGTGCAGAGACAGTAGTCCACTCGACATATGTATGTGAGCAGGAATATCGGTAGGAGAAGGAGAAGGAAGACCTAGTCCACTTGAGTTTTTGTGTGCGCATCATGGCGGCCAAATTCTATGTGCAAGGTGGTTTTTTTTAGGGTTACGAGATTAAGGGGGATTAGGGTTTAATAAGGTAGGGTTTAAGGGTGAAAACTTTAAAGGTAGGGTTTAAGGGCAGTCGTGGTCATTGTTGTCTGTGGCTGCTGCTGTGTTTTTGTTGCAATCATTGGTGTTTCGGTTGCATTTCTTCTCGGCATTGTTCTCGCGGGAATTTTAGCTTGTTTCAGCGATGAATCGAGCGTAATCCTGCTCGAAATCGAGCGAAATCCAGCGAGAAATCGAGTGAACATCCTTCTTGAGCTTTGGTCTCTGTTGCCGCAAGGGTTTCGGCATCATCTCTGTTGAGCAACGAGGTTTGCCATCGTCGCCGCCGGAGGAGTTTAAGCCTGTTCGAGAGCCTACTTCTTGTGTGCGCATCATGGCGGCCAAAGTAAAGGAAGACCGCATATGGGTGCAGAGACAGTCGTCCACTCACTCGCCCACACACTCCCACATCGCAGGCACCGGCGCAGATTGGCAAATGTGAGTGGACAGCTGCAAGCTGCTCCCACCCCATTGCTTGCCCGCTTAGTACTACAGGAGAAAGAAGACTTTCACTACTACGTAAAGGTCAAAAAAGAAAACTCTCTTCAACCCCAATGTATTTATATCGGAGACGGAAGACCCCAACGGAAGACCTCGAAAAGTAAATATCTCTTCAACCCTTCTGACGGCTTGCTTCACCCACCTCATCCCCATTGGAAGAATTTGGGTCCACAAGGAAGACCTCAAAATAAGTACATCCTGCATCAAGCGACCAAGTACATCTAAATCCCCATTGGGAGGACAAGGAAGACCTCAAAATAAATACATCCTACGTCGTCATTGCTGCAACCCTGACCTCAGCTTCCTCCTCTAAACAAACACAGCTTCCTCCAAACAACAAACACATCTTTTTGTTTCTCGTGCCCTACCTTTGAGGGAAGGTTTTAGTAGGGTTCATTTGAAAGCTAAAATTATTTTTATTGAGATTTTATTTCCATCCAGAAAATTTAAAATAGTGGTTTCCTCTAACTATTTCTTACGTTAGGGGAATCCCTTAAATGTTTCAAACACGTCTTTTTTTCCCCATGCCCTAGGGACCTTGAGGGAAGGTTTTAGGGGGGTTCATTTAAAATTATCTTTGTGAGATTTTATTTCGTCCATCCATCGGGAAAAAATAAAATAACAGTTTCCTCTAACTATTTCTGACGTTAGGGGAATCCTTTAAAATTTTCTCACATTTACAAGGTAGGCCTAATGAATGTTATTCATCTTTTTTCCCTTGTTTTCTTTTTTTGGGAGAGAAAGAGCGAAGCAGACTTTCATTAGGAGAGAGGTCATCCCTTAAAAAAGACCCCATTATAAAAGCTGGCCAACACATGAGGGTGTACTGCCCTTGGTCCACATTGCATGCAGCGAGGCTAGCAACCATGAAGATTATTTCCAACTTCTAATTTAAGACAAGATGATGTCCAAAAAGACCCCATTATACAAGCTGGCCAACACATGAGGGTGTACTGCCCTGGGCCCACATTGCATGCAACAAGGCTAGCAACCATGAAGATTATTTCCAACTTCTAAAAGACAACTTATGAAAGACATTTACTAACCAGAGAATCTCTGAATCCTACCATCCAACTCAATTCTCACAACCCAAATTTCACTTTAACCCAAAATGACCAACTCCCTATACCCTAGAAAAGAACAAATACATCTTAAAAACATGAATCAATGCCTAAATTTCCTTCTTTTTCTATTGACAAGCTTTGTCCTATCATAGAATTTCCATCACATAAAAAAACATGATATTATATAACATTTGTCGATTCCTCCTTTTTCATTTTGCAACGAGAATTTCCAAGCACCCGAGTGACATCGAAATCAATGTCAAATTTAGGTATTGATTTAAATCCCCATTCACCTTCTCACATAATAACATCTAGAAAAGGGAGCACTTCTCTAAAGCATATCCCTCCCATGACATAAGCCCCTTAGAGCCGCATTGCTATAGTGGAGAGTTGGATGGTCTTTGTTTTTATGAAAATAAGGCACTTGCCTTGCTTCCTTTTAATAAAGGCAAGAGTAGTGGAGATGCCACACGAATGCTTTAAAAACAATCAACTCTTGATGTCATGACATTATTCACAAACCACTTTCTTAAGTGGAGGAGCTTGCTCTTAACCAACATAAGAGTGGTTGAGATGCCACTTAAATGCCTACGAATATAACTCTTAACAGGGCACTATTTGCTAACCAATTTCTTATGTGGATCAGGTTGACCAAAAGCAAAAGGACATCATCGGCCTCTCATCGGCCCTAATTAGCTCTCATGATTTTTAACAACCACAATTGTACTCTCATGCAAAAGGGGGAAAAGGAAAGTTTAAAGAAATACATGAAAATTCATGAAAAAATAACAAAAAAATTTAGCAGAAAGAAGGGAGAGGGAGGTTTTGATAAGAGTTAAAATGTTGATTAATAAGACAAAAATTATTTTAGCTTACTAAAATAAGGGAAACAACTGAGGTCCACGAGGAGAACAATGCTCAAATGGGTATGGGTACTACCTCTTGGTATATTGGGAAGCATACATATGTTACATATACATAGTATTTGCTAGTCTAATTTAAACTTATAGCTTATAAGTTTTTGTGACATGACTTTTTGGCTCTGCTAAAGTTCTATGGATAGTACACGTAATTTTTTATTTAAAATGTGAAAATGTAAATATTTTGTTTTTAAAATCATCTTTTTAAAAAAAGAGATTAAAGTTATTTTTTAAATTAGTGCTATTTTTATTTAAATAAAGAAACGTTTAAATTTTAGTTTATAGAAATAATTATAAAATATTTCTAAATTTGAAATGCATTTTAAAGTTTTATTAAATTATTTTTGGAATTACGTAATTTTTTATTTAAAGCCTGAAAATGTATATATTTTGTTTTTTGAAATCATCTTTTAAAAAAAAGAGATTAAAGATATTTTTTTTATTAGTGTTATTTATATTTAAATTAAAAAATGTTTAAATTTTATTTTTAAAAATGATCTTTAAAAAAAAAGAAAATAAGAGTTTAAGTTAGTGAAGTTTTTATTTAAATGTCAAAAAGTATATAATTTGTTTTTTAAAATAATCTATTAAAAAAAATTTATAACTGAAGTTTACAAATTACTGAAGTTTTGAATTTAATATAACGTTTAAATTTTGTTTTTAGAAATCATGTATTAAGAACAAGAAAATAAGAATTTTGTTAAAATAAGAAAATCATGTATTAAAAACAAGAAAAAGAGAGATTAAAGTAGGTTTTATGTTATTTTTGAAATTGGTGCTATTTTTATTTAAATAAAAAAACGTTTAAATTTTAGTCTTCAAAATCATCTTTTAAAAAATCATCTTTTATGTGGAATATTATAGATTATATAGTTGGTTAAGAGTTGTTTCATAATTTAGGTAGAGTAAGTAGGCTGTATAAAACACCACATGGGCATTATCCCTAAAACACCACACCACATGGGCAAAGACCCCAACACTAGAGTGGTTAGATGCATAAGCGTATGGCTAATTGGATCTTCTAAATGCACCAGCGCATCGAAAACACATACGTAAATGATTGTCCAAAGGTCTCCTCTCTCCCCAAGCATGGGAACCAAGTGATGATCTATAGGAATGGCCACTAGTTGAGGTGGATTGCCCAACCAAAATAGATAATATTGAAAACGCCTAATTATTTTCTCAAAGTTCTCGCTTTAAAAGGTCTGTAGTGTCAACCCGCTCTCTTTTTTAATGTGTAGTCTGAGAAATACTAGATGCGCCTTGCTTGTGTATCATTCAAAGTAATGTATTAGGTATCCTTCTATCTCCTCCATATCTATTGCAAACCCAAGGCAGTAAAGCATTCAAAGAAGGTCTTATTAACCAAACCTCTCCACTATCTGTCCTTAGTATAGGGGCCATAAGTGGACAATGTGGTCCTTACACCACATGTGGAAAAGTTTCATATTGGATAAAAAGTAAAAAAAGGGAAACATATAAGGAAAAAATATTTGAGACATCTAAGTTTAAAAATGCAACAACTAGAGTTTGAAAAAATTTTAATCAAAATTAAGAATTTTTAATAATATTGAGTTTGATAAACATAATATTGAGCCACACATTTGGCCCATCTACCGGTATGTGCATAGGATGATCCCAACGACATCCTACCTCATCAAGGAGTACGTACAAATAGTTTTCATTACGTAAATAGATTATGAGTCATATTGAATAGAATATTATTTTCATTACCCAAATAGAATATTAATTTCCATGTGTTTTTTTTGTGCATGCGCTAGCCAGCGCACAAGTTCTGGCACCACTATTCGTATGCAGATAGAGATTCTGAGAGCTGAGATGAGGGCACTGCAGGATGCTAGGGCACCCCCTCACTTGGTTGCGAGTCTAGATTCAGTTATTGAGGCTCTGGGTCGATTGGACACAGTTGACGACGTTGTGGATAGCTTTCAGGCATAGGCTGAGGCAGAGATCACTGGTGATGGCTTGGATTGGAGAGCCATTCGACAGTTGTTTGAGCGTGAGTCACATCACAGGCAGGCCTTAGAGGATATGTTTTGGGATGGTCACACTGAGGCGATGCGACCACGATCAGGGCTCCCCTTGCATATTTTATGTTGTAGGCAACCCATCATAGCAGCACACATTTATCCGAGATATCTCGCTGCAAATGGTGGTCGATTGCCTCACAACCGTCAAATAGCCAGGTCATTTGCCATGCAGCTATACACTGAGTTTGTGCTTGGTCATCGGGTAGACTACCTTAGTACCCATCCAGGATCAAGAGCGGGACATGGTAGGATGGGGCGTCAGGAGCGTCAGACTGCAGGTGTTCGGCATCGACGCGAGGCACCAGAGTTGCATACCATCCCTGCACCGGCATTGCGAGCTGTTGGAGGACGGATTAGGGGGGATGTTCATTCAGTGGCATCATCCTTGCAGCACATGGTCTCTGCCCTATCGAGATCACTTTCGATTCCACCTCCCCCACCTCAATCATCGATGGAGCCTCCCACATCTACACCACCTCCCACATCTACACCGCCTCAGCACGAGTTGGAGGCTCGAGACGCACGGATTGCAGAGTTGGAGGCATTGTTGGCCGAGTCTAGGGACGAGGTTAGTTATTTTGATTATGTTAGTTTATTTTTTTGTAGCGTGTTTTGAACTGAAGTTTTTTTGTTAATTCTCACCATGTACGCGACATGTTTGCATTACAGGCACATCTATTGCATCAGGATATGGAGTCTCGTGTACGACTGTTGCAGGCAGATTTGGAGGAGTAGAGGATTCGGACACGCATAGCATACCATCGTGCGGAGCACTATATTTTGCAGTTGAGGCATATTAGTCATGATCCATCTCGACATAGGATCGACCCCAGCGTGGCCCTATACCCCGCTCCTCCTGTAGATGTGCCGACTAGGACACCCATAGACGCAGCAGTCATAGCCAGGCTTCCTACTGCCACTTGCGTCCTTTGCCACGAGGAGTTTGACACCGTAGGGTGGTTTGGACTAGGGTATGGCCACATCGCACATCTCCATTGCATGACCCGCCACATGGTGGCACGATCAACGTGCCCTGTATGCTTTGCTGACATTGATGTGGCCACATACAGAGGACTAGGCATATTGGATGATCTGTATCCTGGTCATCGTCAGGCCATTGATCCATTCGCCCGCGTGGTCTTGACAGAGCACTATAGGGAGGAGGCACAGAGAGCATTGCTGATGCAGGAGGGTGCTGATACATCGATGGTTGCAGCGTGCGTTCCACGATGCTTTTCATATGGTGATTTCATGCCAGGTGACGAGGCACGAGCAGAGGAGGCATGCCGTATTGAGCGAGAGGCAGAGCTGCAGACATCATTGCAGCAATGGGTGGAGCAGCAGCTTGGGCGGGGCCGAGACTAGAGTCTTCTACATGTAGAGACGATTACTCGCGTTGGATTTAAGGCACGAGTATTCGCAGATGCACGACTATGGGAGCTGAGATGCGCATACATAGAGGAGGCGAGGGAGGCAGAGATGGCAGCGGTGGCTCGTGCAGCATGCCCTCCTCTTCATCAGGATGAGGCTGGCCCATCTCATGCAGGTGATGAGGCTGGCCCATCTGATCCGGCTTTGCCTGAGGGCACATAGCGGACGGTTGGGCAGCGGGTCATACAGGAGCCACGTCAGCGTTCCACTAGAGGATCATTTGTGGAGTTATCAGATTCTGATTTAGGATGATTGTTTAGGCTTCACACATTTCTTGTTTAGGGATGCACTTCTGCACGATGATGATGATGATGTACAGATTCATTTTGGTACTTTTATGATATTGTTCTTACTTTTATGATGTATAAGCATTTTCGTACTTTCATGATGTTCTTCACACTTTGTTTATCTCAGTTTATAGTATGATTTTGAATTTCGAATATCTCAATTCACACATCTAATTACATAAGGTATTTAAAAAAGAATGCCATGTGAAGTAATTGTAAACATTAAGCATTGAAAAAGTGTTCAAGTTCCAACTTTATCATTTTGAATATCATATTGAATTTCGTATATATCAATGCTTGCAATTATTACACTAAACCTAAGAGCCGTGCGAAGTTTCATCCCCATGTGCGTATTTAAAATTAAGAGTATGATTTTGAATTTCAAATATCTCAATTCACACATCTAATACATAATGTATTTTAAAAATAATGCCGTGTGTCGTAATTGTAAACATTAAGCATTGAAAACGTGCTTGCAAAAATGTATGCATTATACCTTCCATGTGGCGCAAACCAAATCAGTTGGAGACCAAATCTTGCGTGGATGTACATCTAGGGTAGCTAAGAGCCGTGTGAAGTTTCATCCCCAACAAGGTTTAGGATTTAGGGTTCAAGGTTTAGGGTTTAGGGTTTAGTCGTGCTAGTAGGGATTGTAAAAATGTACGCATTATACCTTCCACGTGGCGCATACCAAATCACTTGGAGACCAAATCTTGCGTGGATGTACATCTAGGGTAGCCTAAGAGCCGTGTGAAGTTTCATCCCCAACAGGGTTTAGGATTTAGGGTTCAGGGTTTAGGGTTTAGGGTTTAGTCGTGCTAGTAGGGATTGTAAAAATGTATGCATTATACCTTCTACATGGCGCAAACCAAATCAATTGGAGACCAAATCTTGCGTGGATGTACGTCTAGGGTAGCCTAAGAGCCGTGTAAAGTTTCATCCCCAACAGGGTTTAGGATTTAGGGTTCAGGGTTTAGGGTTTAGGGTTTAGTCGTGCTAGTAGGGATTGTAAAAATGTACGCATTATACCTTCTACGTGGCGCAAACCAAATCAGTTGGAGACCAAATCTTGCGTGGATATACGTCTAGGGTAGCCTAAGAGCCGTGTGAAGCTTCATCCCCAACAGGGTTTAGGATTTAGGGTTCAGGGTTTAGGGTTTAGGGTTTAGTTGTGCTAGTAGGGATTGTAAAAATGTACGCATTATACCTTCTACGTGGTGCAAACCAAATCAGTTGGATACCAAATCTTGCGTGGATGTACGTCTAGGGTAGCCTAAGAGCCGTGTGAAGTTTCATCCCGAACAGATAAGTCCACGTGCGTATTTCATTAGTACGTGCGCCATTTTTCATACATAGTCGTGCTAGTAGGGATTGTAAAAATGTACTCATTTGTCCTTCCATGTGGCGCATACCAAATCAGTTGGGCAGCAAATCTTGTGTGGATGTATGTCTACGCTTGCCTAAGACCGTGCAAAGTTTAATCTCCAACAGATAAGTCCACATGCATATTTCATTAGTACGTGTGCCATTTTTCACACGTAGCTGTGCTAGTAGGGATTGTAAAAATGTACGCATTATACCTTCCACGTGGTGCATACCAAATCAGTTGGAGACCAAATCTTGCGTGGATGTATGTCTAGGGTGGCCTAAGAGTCGTGCGAAGTTTCATTCCCAACAGATAAGTCCACATGCGTATTTCATTAGTACGTGCGCCATAGCTTTGCCGCAGTCGTGCTAGTAGGGATTGTAAAAATGTACGCATTGTACCTTCCACGTGGCGCATACCAAATCAATTCAGACCAAATCTCACGTGGATGTATGTCTAGGGTGGCCTAAGAGTCGTGCGAAGTTTCATCCCCAACAGATAAGTCCACACGCGTATTTCGTTAGTACGTGCACGAATTTTCTTAGTCACGTTTTTAAAATGTCCTAAAGCACAAAACAAATTACAACATTACTACTAATAAACAATTTTTTATTTTACAAATACAACAAATCCCATTGAGAAGACATCGGACATCATGTATAAAATAGAATCTAATACAATGATGTGTATGAACGTGTATATAGCCATCAGAGTGAAATACAAAATATGAGTCCATGAAAATTACAATGGTACGGTCACACAGTGAGCCTATACATATCGAATACAAATGTGTAATCAACTAGTGATACCCAATAAAATCAATCTGATCAACTGATGATCCCAAAAAATATGATATGTAATGTGCTACTCCTCAGGATCAGCCCTCATGCCAATAGTTGCAAGTATGCTCTCGTGATCTGCCACTGCAAGGTGCCATCGTGGAGTGGACGTCGCCTTGCGAGTGCGAACACGACTCAAAGTAATCTTGATCCCAACAACAAGATGAGAATACATGTATGCCTCCTGATCCGCCATGTACTCCTGGAACTCAATATAGCGACCACGCCTCTGTATCTGCTGAAAATAGTGGCCACCTACGATCATGCTATGAGCATTGAAGTGCATCCCATGCCCATCCACTGTATCCTCATTCAGCACACTCTTCAGCATAGAGCATCGCGACAAGTAATAATCCACACCCTCCTCATTGCCCTCCGAAGCAATAACCGCGAAGATATCACCAATACGCAAAATATCTGTAAGCTGGTCATAATCTCTAGAGGAACTGAATCCCGCATCCTGATCATCATGTACCTCCTCCCAAGGCTGGAAGGGAGAAATCACTCGCCGTACCCATGGATCGGCCCATGGTATCATGGAGCACCCTCCCCAATCATCATCAATGCATGCAGAGCAAAAACATGCAAACCGTCGAGAAAAGATCGCGGGGTGAGACTCACCTACGCTCCTGATGGAATGGAAATCAAGAGTGCCAGGCACAGAACAACAATCAAAAGGCCTAGACCGATCAAGACTCCCAATGTCCACGCACCGAAAATACCGGCTCACCACCCTATCGTCACGTGACTGAAACGAGGAGATAGCACTAGTGGATAAGTGCTGGCTGCACCACCGCACCACATCATGTGCATCCTTGAAGCAATCGGCACTGTGACGCAACTGGTATCGACGCAAAGCTGCACGCTTCACGCAAGCACCTGCACCATCGTGCTCTCCCTTACCATGCCCTGTCTCGAAGTAGCTCCATGTGATCGGAATGCCTGTCTCATGGTGCCATCTGCAGAACCACTAAAACTGTCTAGCGGATTTGAACTGACCACCATAGCCGTCTAACCAGATCCAGTGCCGCTGCCATGTGACACCATGATCCCTCAAGAAACTATCATGCAAAGTGAAGCAATGCTGCACAAAATGGGCATCATGCGATCGATCATCTCTAATGTAGAAGTGATACTCTCGCACAATGACGCGTGAGTCCATGGTGCTATCAATGCCATCCACATGAGCCTGTGCATGACGATAGCTAATGTGCACAAATATAGCAACCTGCAATATGGCATTGAAAAAAAATATGACTATTGAAATAATTCAATATAATGAGGCGGGGAAAAAATCAATACTCAATCACACATCACCTGTTCGGAGAAATAATACTCCGATTGGATCTCATGCTGTGGTCCAAAGGTGTAATTCTCCGCAAAGTCCACCACTGAGACAACCACCCCTGTAGGAAATGTCCTCAAACATGCACGGAACTGACGATCCTCCCATTTCGCAGTGTGCGAGTGGCGTATGTAGCGGTACAGCTTCCCTCGAAAACTGTCAATGAATACAACACGTGGTGTCTCCTTCCCCACAAGCTGCAACCTCCTCAACTGTGCACCACCATCTAATGTCAAGGTACAGTACTCATACTGCTGCCAACGAACCATCTGCACATCACAAGTATCTAGTGCAACTCGTGGCACTCTAGCAAAGTCACCACACAAAGTACACGTGCCTTCCACACAATTAAGGGAGTGGAATAAAGCATCACCATCTCGTGTACACAATATGGAATGAATGAAGTCGCGAGGGCTAGTAGGAACCACTCCCCTATGACCATCAAGGGAACGGACATCAATCCAAAATCCACATGGTAGCGACAACAGCATGTGTCACGCTCCGGAGAGCATCGCACAAACCATGGCCTGCATCGTTCAAATGACCTCTGCCCAATCTTGAACTCCGGGTGCGCCTCTACAAACTGAGTGTACAACTCAGTCTGGGTACACTCCAAAAAACATGCACCATGCTCAATGTACACACCGCGTGACACCCTCTTCCGCAATGCCTTCTTGAACACCGGGGATGCTCTGCAATGCTCCTCGCAAAACTGTTGTATGAAGGACCTAGTGGAATCATCCAACAATCGATCGCTACGAGGTGCACGACCACTCGAAGCCCAAAGAGCATCAGTCTCACTATCCTCTAGACTCTGCCTCCTAATGATGCCTGCTCGCAATGTGCGCGGTGCAATCTGAAGAAGACGTGAAGCGGTACACACATGGCCTATCATATGAGGTCTACTAATGGCAGCCACAATAGCACGACATGCTGCCAAGGGGATCGTACAAGAACCTCATTCTTGCACAACCCGGTAAGAGTTTAAAGAGCAACGTGGCACGTGGCACGTGGCATGTGCCATGTGGCTAACCCAATCAAGGATTAGCAATGTGACACATGGTTAACCCAGCCAAAGGTTAACAAGGGTTGTGTGTGTGTGTGTTTAAAAAAATAAAACCTTTTAACAACACGGCACACGATGCTCAAATAAGGGTGGATAATAAATTTTCCATTTTATGGGTGCACATCAAATATGTATACAATTGGTACAAAAGGTCTTGAATCCGTCAGGTAGTCCAGGCTCCAAGGTCAGGGTCCACTTACCTGTCACCATCCAAACAAACCTAGGTGTTAGAACATCATAGATTTGTGAGGGAAGACAGGTAATGCTTGTACATGCCATCTTGTTATCGCTTATACCAAAGACCACGACTCCAAACAGGATTCTAGAATAAACATCACAAAATAAAGTATTTAAAATAGAGGGTAAATGCAATTCTTAACAAATGGTACACAATTTTTCACAAATATGGGGGTTACTTGTGTCCATATGGTAATCAAATAGGAGGTTACACCCAAGGTTTAACACACATTTTATTAAAACATGGGGGGTAATCCATACCCTTTTATAAATATCCTTTTCTTAAAAGGATCATTGAAGAGGGGTAGACCACTCCCTTGCATATGGTAAGTATTCCACTTAATAATTAAAAACTGCATTTTCTATGGGGGGTATTCCACACCCATATTGACAAATCGATATAAATGAAAGTGTAAGCTTTTTAATAAAACATTTCGTTGAATAAAGATAATGAAAAATAGCTATTCAAAAATGAGTATTCCTAAAGGAAAAGTCTTAATCAACATAAGAAAAAATTAGTCTAAAGCTTTTTCCTAAAAGAATAAAATTTTCACTATTATAGTAATCTTAGAAAAAGAACATTATTAATCTAATTGTGATTAAAAAGAAGAAATTACAATAATAGTATTCAGTATAAATTATAATGCAATGAGGTATGGAAAAAAAATATGGGAAGAGAGAGAGAGAGAGAGAGAGAGAGAGAGAGAGAGAGAGAGAGAGAGAGAGAGAGAGAGAGAGAGAATAAGGGAAATAGGAAACAAATCAAACCTAATAAATTAAAATCCTTTAGCAAATAAATGTTTGAATAATTTGAATAAAGCATTTCCAAATCATTTACCTAGCAAAGAAAAATATAAGCAATTATAAATACATTTTAATAAGAAAAATTTAACAAAATCAATTAAATGCAAATAAAGGAGCTATGCAACACTAGAGGGATATGACCACCCGTAAGGCAAGGAGAAAATAGAGGCAATAAGCCCAAACTCACGTAGATACTCTGCTACGCTAGGACATGCAACGTGCAACCCGGCTTCCCTAAAAAAAGGGCACAAATGTAAGTGGGGAATAGGAGGAAACTAGGTCCGCGCACTTGAGAAACCACAAAGAGTGACCAATTCAGAGCAAGGATTTGGCGGCATGGTGTGACGTTGAGGGAGAGTGTGTGATTGTGTTGCCAAGATGGGCATGCCGAGCTAAAGGTTGTTGCCAAATGGAGACAGGGTGACCAGGGAGTCTAAAGGAGCACGTGCCAAAAACCAATTCTAATGCTTGGGGGTGTGTGTGTGTTCATATTTGGCTACAAAAAGTGCAGCTAGCTAAAATGCCAAGTAGTTGGCATTTGTAAAGAAGGGAGACACCAGGCCACACATGCACCAGGAGGGGCCAAGAGAGCCAGCACAAAGATATACTTCCAGTGAGGTGAATGAGATCACTAAGGCTACAAAGCTTGCAGAGGGAGTTTGTGGGTTCCATCGAGGCTTACCAAGCTATGAAGAGAGAGTGCATACGTAAATCATACCCATGAAGAGAGAGTTTGTGGATTCCATAAGCATGGAAAGAGGTCCAATGGTAGCTTGCTTGTCATCTCTACACACGGCTAGTAGAGCAGCAATGGCTGCATGCCCATCCTTGTGAAGAGACTAAGAGAAAAGGCGCAAGAGAGATAGAGTGAATTGTAGAGACGTAATTAGCCACTCCATCATGATGCATGAGCATGAGTTAATAAAGAAATGGAGCTGCAAGCATGTATCAAGAGATCATAGAATACCTTATCACAGGTGAAGAGCTAGACAATTATCACCGAGCGACGAAAGTGAAACCGAGTGTAGATGAAGAATGTGAATACGAAAGAAAGCCAGCAATGGGAGCAAGGTCTTGAGAGGGTGCAAGAGAGGAGTTTGCAGGTGTCACTTATGAAGAGGAAATGCAAACAAAGAAGAAGGGAAAAAATGCCCAGCTCATAAGTGCACATAACACTTTGTAAATGGGTAGTGATGAATGCAAGGAAGGGTGATGGCGGTGGCCATTTTAGAAAGGAAGGGTAGCTAGGGATAAAGACAAAAGGGGTAGGGTGGTCAACTACCACTCAGGTAGTTAATAACAAAAAAGAGAGTGCAGTGGGGGGGTTTGGCTCTGGGTTTTAAGAGAGCCATAGAGGACTAGATTAAAAAAGTAAATAAGATAAGAGGTGCAATAAGTAGGATAATTAGTTAGAAAGGGGGTACATTAGGTACATAATTGGACGTAATTAAGACAAGGGGGTACATTAGGTAGGAGAATTAAGTTAGAAAAGGGGAAAGAATTGTAAGAAAATTAGTTAGAATCGGTTAGGGGTTGGCTAAAAGAGGATAAGAGCAGGGGGGGGGAATAAAGTACCTAATTAATAAATAAACTTAAACAATTCCTAGAAAGGAAAAAGGAATATTTTTTACAAAAAAATGGGGGGGGGGGAATGTTAGGTGTGTTGTTAATGTTAGGGTGGGGTTTAATAGTGTAGAGTGTGTAGGAGTGTAGAAAATGTGTGTGTGTGTGTGTGTGTGTGTGTGTGTGTGTGTGTGACATTACAAACCATAACAACACCACCCATCTAGACCAATAGTTAAATTAATAGAGAGTTAAGGAACTCTTTTTTTCATTTATAAATCAATCATATGGTAGATCCATTGCTTCGCTACCAATTTTGTATCAGGCTGCACTTACCTATCAGCATCCCAAATAAGCAAAATGTTAGCACATTAAGGCTTGAGACGGAAAGATAGGTAATGCCCGTACAGCCCGGCTCGCCTTAAACAAAATTTAAGCAAGACCAACTAGAGCTAGAAGTGATTCGTGACTAATGGAAACAATTCAATAATAAGAGTGACATAGGTTGTCTCCATTCAAAGCATTTTTATATAACCAAATGCAGGTTGTAATGATAACCAATTTTCCAAGCATAACTTGACAGAATTAGTCTTTGCTTTGTAAGACTATACTGGGGTAGAATAGAATTGCAAGGACCATCTCATAATGTCCTACTATAAGCTGTGATTTATTATGTCTCAAGAGTGAATGAAAATATGTCTTATGTGTGCAGCATATCCTACACTAAAGTGGCATAGGCTGTCACCACTCCAAACATCTCTACAAACAAATGCTACATGTTACTTACTCATGTTGGCATAGGCTATCACCATATCATGGCCATATAATTTACTTGGGACTCATCCTACGCTTTACCATCAGGTTGATTACATGTATGGCTTCATCTGCTATTTGCATATGGTGCTTGAAGAAGATGGAGTTCAGGAGGACAATCACGAAGTATGAGAGGAAAGCAGACATAATACTACAAGGGAAGAGGATGAGCAAGAACCAAGAGAGGAGGAGAGACACGATACTACTAGGGAAGAGGATGAAGAAGCCATGAGGTTATTGTGAAGATCGATTTAGAGGCAAAGAGGGAGCTAAGTCAAAGGATTGATATTGAACCAATCAGGAGAGAAACCACAGAAGTGGTTGCAAGTCTCCAGCAGTTATCTAATTTAGAGGTGAATCCTTACTTCATTCCTACTCCAATCCTCCCTACATAACATATTGGTGATAATGAATATGTTTTGAATACAAATATTCAAACGGTGTTTCAAATAAGTGAGGATTATTGCCTCACAATAATTGCAAAAATTCTTGAGCAAGATGAAGATTTTGTGGAACCACATATAGATAAATATTTACTATTGGACTCAAATGTGAAGGATTATTAATTCATGTCTATTGCGGATACACTAGCCTTGATGTACAGAGATGCAACTCATTATGAATCCCAATAAAAGTGAATTCCAAGAAATTTAGGAAAGACTAAACATTATGTGTATGGAAAAGGAACCGGTTACCCAAACTGTCCAACCGAGCAATATACGCATGGGAAAGGAACCGATTACCACAACTGTCCAGCAGAGCAACACATCAATTAACTTATAGACGGATACTTTACTTAACAAGAATCAAAATCTTTGTTTGTTCGTAATGATGTATATTTAGCATCCTGTATTTTCCTAAGGTTTTCTTGCAGCGTCATGTTTCTAATGGATAACCTTGTCTTGCAGCTCATCGTGTTGGAGGCTGAACTTTTGGGTGTGCTTGAGGCAAACGCAAAGGCAGGATAGGAAAATATGCATCCCTATTAGTGTACATCAAACAATTTGAATTTCCATACGTTGTAATATTCCACAGGAAGTACTCAAAGGACAATTCAAAATTCCCCTTGTTTGCAATAAAAACACTATCTAGGTATCTTGCCAGGATATCTCGTACGATGGAATGCAGATAAGATAATTCTTTTAGAGAAGTAGTTTGTTGTTAGAACTTCTAGCCAAGGCCCCAGCCTATACACCTTTAGAGCAAATATTACTTAGCATACATAGCGTACGGCTTGATGTGCAGGATCAAGGATCCCAAAATGCTAAGCGATTATGGCAAAAGCGAGCTTTTGGCATTCAAACAGCTGACGGCTTCTCCAACCCCAAAATTATGGGATGTTGGAGAGCCTTCAAAAGTTGCAGAGCCTTTTAGTTTCATGGATGAATTTTTCCTTTTAGTTTCATTAAGAAATGAAGGTTCTATACTGGTGTCGAAAGTTTGTATGCCCTACTACAAATCAGGATTGAAACATTCACAAAGATTTGAAACATTTATGAGAAAAAATTACATTTTTTTATAAAAGTGTAATATGTTCTATCAAAATTATGAATCTAAAAAAATAAGCTCAATAAACTTTCGCTAGGATTTTATACTAATATATAAGTATAGCTCTGATAAAACATCCTTGATGTGATGTGCCTGAGGAGTAGTATTCTATGCTAAATACTATCTTAATGAAAATTAGTACGTTAAAGAACATTCATTAATTAGTAAGAGAAGATACTACATATAGGGACAACTAGCACCATGTCTCATGCATGAATTACTACTATATTTTGGCTAAATCTAGTACAATGGGCTGCCATTAAAC
Organism: Dipteris shenzhenensis; assembly: GCF_047967505.1. NCBI lineage: Eukaryota > Viridiplantae > Streptophyta > Polypodiopsida > Gleicheniales > Dipteridaceae > Dipteris > Dipteris shenzhenensis. Next base: position 26,336,391 of record NC_141619.1, on the reverse strand, counting down.
CTTGCATAACAACCTAGAATCACATTGGTGACTATGTTACAGTTAAAATTCGAGCATTTATTTGACATTATGACAATTATAATATACTAAAGTCATCTACATTTAGTGACATATTACTACATACTTTGCTGACTTTTAGAGCATATTAATGCCTTCAAAAGGCATCACAAAATAATATGGAACAGTGATCACCACACTAAGTTGCATTAATTCACTCGATTTTTTTTCTCGATTTGAAAAAACGCAAAAATTTGCGATTTTTCCCAATTAAAACGAATCCAACGATTTTCCCTAATTCATTTGTATGAATAAACCTTTATTCGTACGAATAAACGATGTTATTCGTATGAATAAACGTAGTATAAATTTGAAACAATTGTTATTTTTGGTATTCATACGAATACATCTAGCTGTATTCTTGAGCCACCTGCTTGCCTGCTTGCCCCCTCTTGGTTGCCTACTTGCTACCTCTTGCTTACTTCCATACCTACCAGCTCTCATCATAGGTACCTTACTGCACCTTACTTTTGTTATAGTCTTTTGTTAGTAATCAATGTTTGATCTCTCTCTCTTGTTTTGTTTAAGACTGGCACTCATCTCTCTTACGAGAGTTGTGTGTTGCAGTCTTTTTAAATTGTTTAATATTTATTTTGTATTATATTTAAGTGTGTAGATAGGCTGGCACTCATCTCTCGTGCGAGAGTTGTGTGTTGCAGTTTGTTTTTGTCGTGTGTTGCAATTTTAATTATAATATAAATAATTATCTTTTACCTGAGACTTGGCACTCATCTCTCTTAAGGGAGTTGTGTGTTGCAGTCTCAGTTTGTAAAAAAATGTTTGTTTGTAGGAACTCTTGGGCTGGCACTCATCTCTCTTAAGAGAGTTGTGTGTTACAGTCCAAGCTTAGTGATGTTTTCATAGATGCTTATTCTGGCACTCATCTCTCCCTTGAGAGTTGTGTGTTACAGTCTAAGTTTAGAGATGTTTTCAAGTACTTAGTCTAGCACTCAACTATCCCTTGATAGTTGTGTATTGCAGTCTAAGTTAGATATCATGCGACGTTGTCTTAGACACTTAGTCTGGCACTCAACTGTCCCTCGATAGTTGTGTGTTGCAGCCTAAGTTAGAAATCATGCGATGTGCTTTTAGACACTTAGTTAGGCACTCAACTATCCCCTGATAGTTGTGTGTTGCAATTGAAGCCTAGTGTTAGATGGTGAAGTCCACGATTAGGTTATACCTAGGTCATTTTTTGTGTTTTGATTTTCTATAGTATGCTACATGATTTGAGGCTTGAGCTTGAGTTGAGAGGTTATACCTAAGTAATTTCTTAGACTGCTCGCATTGACTTTCTTATTGCACGTGGCACTGAATTCTTTTTTGAATTCTTGTTGTAGCTTACTAGATATGAGATGGCTCACGCAGGTGAGAAGAGGAAGTGTCAACAACCTGATCTCACAAAGTCTCAGAGGAAGGTGCTGAAAAATGAGAATGTACAGTTCTTAATGAATGTCGATCAGGACATCATTGAGACAGCTTTCCAAAATGGTAAAAATGGCGTACAAAATTTGGTGACTTGGCCACATCTACCATACCTCTTCGTCAACAAGGTGTTACTGCTGAGGAGTTACAAGATCTCATTGCATCACAAGCCAAAGAGATCGAGGACCTACAAGCACACGTACAGACGTTGGAGTCTGAGCTTGCACTCTACAGACAGTCCTTTGGAGATTTGGATGCAGCTGAGGATACCGATATTTTTGATTTTGAGGACCTCACTAATATAGATTCGTAGGGTGCAGGACCAAGCACTCAGGGAACGATAGATGTGGATCCTATTGCATAATTATGTACATTGTAAACTTCATATATAACTTTATAATACTCTTCTTCTGCAACGATGATTCAAGTGATATAAGTGAGTTAAGTGGACTAAGTGATTTAAGTGGTATAAGTGACCTAAGTTGACTAGATGATTTAAGTGACTTAAGTGATTTAAGTGGACTAAGTGATTTAAGTGATCTAAGTGAATTAAGTGGTATAAGTGATTTAAGTGGACTAAGTGATTTAAGTGGTATAAGTGATCTAAGTGGACTAGGTGATTTAAGTGACTTAAGTGATTAAAGTGATCTAAGTGAACTAAGTGGTATAATTGATTTAAGTAATTTTCGATGGATTTAAGTGATCTAAGTGAATTAAGGGGTATAAGTGATTTAAGTGGACTAAGTGATTTAAGTGGACTAAGTGATTTAAGTGAACTAAGTAGTATAAGTGATTTACGTGGTTTTCAATGGATTAGGTGGACTTGTAAAGTTAATGTAGAAATATTAAAATATATCGATGTGAATTAGTGCACATAATAGCTAGATCAACCCTTGAGACTTGAAAATATAAATTTCGATTGCGCATATCTTCCTAGCAAATGCTTTGTCTACGAGATCTTCTCTTCATGGTTCCCTGTTATGACAAGGTCGTCCACATAAAGGACCACAATCATACACCTGCCTCCTTCTCTGAAGATATACAAATTTGCATCAAATGGGCTCCTCCTGAACCCGTTTTGCAAAAAGTAGGCATCAATTCGCTGGTACCACACTCGTGGGACCTGTTTTAGCCCGTAAAGTGCCTTCTTCAGTTTACAAACTTTACCTTCTGAACCAGGGATCACAAAACCTGGTGGTTGTTCCACGTATACCTCCTCCTTGAGATCTCCATTCAAAAAGGCGGATTTTACATCCATCTGAAACACGGGCCAACTTCCCTGGGCTGCTAAAGCCAAAACATTGCGAATTGTGGTTAGTCGAGCTGTGGGAGCAAAAGTATCTTGATAATCAAAACCATGTACATGTGCAAATCCTTTTGCCACGAGCCAAGCATTGTACTTATCCAACGTGCCATCGGACTTGTACTTGGTCTTGTACACCCACTTGGTGCCGATTACCTTGCATTTTGGTGGACGATCCACAAGGTCCCAAGTGTTGTTCTTCATTATGGAGCCATACTCCAATTGCATAGCCTCCATCCACCTATCATCACCCTGTGCCTCTTCAAGACACTTGGGTTCATCAGCACGGATCACCTCTGTCATCAAAGTGTAGTTTACCAAGTGTTCCTGCACCCTTCTTTGCTCCTCTAATCTCTTGGACCGGCGGTGTTCAAATGGTTCCTCCTCAATGGCTGGAGGTTCTCTGCCATCCAAAAGCTGCTTTACCCACTTCGGGAATGGCCGTTGCCGTTGTGGTTCTGCAGGCTCTTCTTCCTCTTCTTTATCTTGAATCCTCCCAAGCACCGTTGGGGAAGTTCGGTCTACTATTGGTGGTTGTACTGGATGGATATCCTGGTCCTGGTTGTCTAGGAAGGAAGCATCCTCCTCCAATTGATGCGGTTGTTCTGAGAAGACCACATCGTGACTTACTATTACCTTCTTGGTAACAGGGTTATAGAGACGGTAACCCTTCGCCTCTTCACTGTAGCCCAAGAAAATACACTTCCGGCTCTTCGGCTCCCATTTGGTCCTGTTAGCATCAGGGACATGCACAAAACAGTCACATCGAAAAACTTTGAAATGTGCAGCTGAAGGTTTCTTACCAGAAAAGGCCTGCAGTGGAGTCATCCCATTCATAGCCTTCGTGTAGCTACAATTCAGAATGTAAATTGCAGTGTTACATGCTTTAGCCCAGAAAGTCTTTGGCAAATCTTTCCCTTTCATCACACTCCTGCCCATTTCGTAGATGACGTGCATCTTGCATTCTGCTACTCCATTTTACTGTGATGTATGTGGCAGGCACAACAACACAAAGCAACTATAGACACGCTTGGTAGATGCACAAAATAGCAGGCGCGTCTATAGGCGTTGCTTTAGTAGAGAAATTACGGGCGCATCTAAATGCGCATCTAAACGCTCGTCTATTTGCGCATTTGACCTGAGAAAATACGGGCCCGTTTAACATCCCGTTTATTAGCGCATCTATTTGCGTGTGTATTTGCGCGTTTACACTGAGAATCAGACGCGCATTTAGACGTGTAAATAGACGCGCTCCAGAGAATACAGAAAGTGAGATTTTGGTGTACATCATTGCTTTCCAAACATTGCCCATGATTACCAAAGCACATAATTTTTTGCAAGCCCACATATACAAGAATTAAGTGAGATGAGGAGAATGAGACAATATGTAAAATAGTTTTGCCAATATCAATTGTGGGGCTACGGTTCAATCTCATCCTCAATGAGATCAACCCTTTCCAAACTATCTACTTCAAAATCCAAACAAGTGTTTCGATCTACAAATACATTCAACCCACTACTACTTGTGCCACTCATGTGCTCATCGAAATCAGCATCTCCAATGGTAGGCTCGTCCTCACGGGTAATGGCCTCAATATCTATATCTCCTATCTCATGATCATCCTCCTCTCTTGTATCACGGTCATCATCACGTCCATGGCCATGATCATCCTCCATACGCTCCATATTAGTAAATGTACTATACATCACTTTGGAACATGGCATAATAGGTATGACATGCCACCATCTATTATTATCCACCATTGGTTGATAGACAACCTAATTCAAACACAAATACAATCATGTTACTTTTCTTGCATCAAATATTTAAAAGCGAGTATTTTTATGTGTGTACACAGTACCTGTTCACATTGTTGCGGTAGTACTAGTGTGTCCTTCCTACTTTGCCAAAACTTTGTGGAGTCAATAGTTACAAAGCCACTTGCATGGCGTTTGATTGCTGCATTAGGGCCTCTTTCCACCACGTCCTTAAACCACTTTACATCCAAAACATACACAAAGAAGCGTCGAAAGTCAATCATAATGATATCTTGGATTATGCCACAATAATCATCCATGGCTCCATTGGCTCCCTCAAAGCTAGCAATGACGTCGCAATCTTGTGTGTTTCTCTTATCATCAATCCGTTGTGTTCGAAAATGCTTGCCCTCACACCATATAGCATTGAACATAGTGCACTACACCAAGAAAAAATCAATTAAATAAGCAATCTAAATTATAAAAAGCTCCTAACTTATGCATAACATTCTATATACCGACCTTGCTCATGCATCCCCTAGCATACTCCCATTCTTCCATTGTGATATGCATCCCCTCGTCTTTCTCTGCTTTCTCCATTTCATCAAGTAGCCAATCCACATGAATATCCTTTGGAAGTGCTCTTAGATGCTGAGGGTATGGCACACGAGATCCGTGGTGTGTACGAAAGAGGGCCCTTTCTTCTTGTCTTCTTGCCTTTGCATCCTCGTATCTTGTCACCCATCTTTTCATCACATCACTATTAAGCACGCAAAAGAGGTTGATACTATTATGCAACTCCGTGTCTATTACTTTGTTGCGTCCTTTTCCTTGAGGCACAATAGAGGTCATCCTTAGGTCTTCATCATCTCTCCATAGTCGTGGGAGAGAGCTATCCACATCAACAAGAAACTCAGAAATATATACAAGTGACTCTTGTACCAACCAACCCTCGGCCATGCTACCTTCGGGTCTTGCATTTTGTCTCACAAAGCCCTTCAACGTCTTCATGAAGCGCTCAAGGAAAAACAACCATCGTGCATGTATAGTACCGCATATAGCAATCTCATCCACCAAATGTACTATGAGATGTAGTTGGCTTGTGAGAATAGAACGTGGAAATGTCTCCTCCACTAAACAAACCGCCTCCACTGACATAATTCGAGCATTCTCAAGAGTGGTGGGATCTATTTCCTTTGAGCTCACATACCTCACAAGCTCGCCCATCTTGTAAATACAATCTTTCACGTCCTTTGATGCACTACGTGAAATGCTAGTAGGTAGTATGAACTAAACCCGCGAGGAGGTGGTTGATTAGTTGCTTATAGCTATTCACTCACAAATTTGAAAGGAAAAAGATATTATGCATATGAAATACTTACTTGGAGCATCTTGTGCCAATCATGAGATTTCAAGCCATATAATTGCTCTACACTTCTTTTCTTGCTCTTTGTAAAGGCTCCCTTCAAACACCTCATGCATCCAGTGGGAGTATGAATTGTAGTAATAGCACGCTTCACCGTCGCCATCTCTAGCTTTGATAACATCCACGGTGCACGAGGTAAAAAAACACGCCCATTTGGTCTCTCTTGAGGCCAAGCTTCACGCATCCTCCCTGTGGTACGTAGATCCTCCCTTATGCCTGCCGAATCTCGTGTCCCATTCAAATGCTCCCAAATGGTAGATGCCACATTCTTGAAGATATGCATGGGATCAAGCAAGTGATTGATCTTGAGGTGGGACCAATATGGTAAACGATAAAAGATGGAGTATCTAAACAAAATAAAGTGTTAGCGTGCAATCTTTACTTTCAACCAATATAGCCAATCTTTACTTCCAGCCAATAGTTACAAACCCTTACCGGCTCATGCCAAGTGGTGGAGGAGTCGTGGAACCGTCCCAAATTCTCATCCAATCTCCCGCGGTGAGTGATTGTGGGAGGACTTCATTACAAGGGGCAACATATCTAGGATGATCAGGTGGGAGAAATCGATGGTGATTCTCATAGATGACCTTATTCAATGCGTCTGCCCGTGAGGCAACTAGCGAAGGACCACAAACAGGACATGCATGGTAACCCGATGTAGTGAGACCTGAACAATAGATGCAATTAAGAGTGGAAGGTGGGTTTAGGGTGCCACGTCCTTTGCCTATTCATAATTAAAAAATGCAATGCTTACCTGAACACTCGCCATAGCCTGGGAAGAGATGCATCGTCCACATCAAGACTGCTTTGCAGTTGAAGTCTCATGATGAGGGAGGCCTGCTCACATCATGCACCTCGATACCTCTCCGAAGTATCTCTAGCTCATCAATCAAAGGATCCAAATAAACATCAGGGTTTTTGACTTTATGTTTCCCTGGAATTAGAAGGGACAGCATGACATGTCCTTTCTTAATAGCCATAGAGGGTGGAAGATTGTAATTCACCAATACCACTGGCCATACACTATAAGACGTGCTTTTGAGACCAAATGGGTTCACACCGTCCATACCCAATCCAAGTCTCAAGCTCCTAGGTTCTTCCTTGAAGCTTGGCCATGTGTCTTCAATATGCTTCCACGCAGGAGAGTCCGCAGGAGTTCTCCACTTGCCATCGGTTGATCGATGGGAGGAATGCCATGACATGAGCTCTGCAATAGATTTGCACTTGAACATATGTTGGATGCGAGGGATTATGGGAAAATGTCGCAATACCTTACGAGGCACGTCCAAGGTTTTGAGATCTGCTCTATATCTTGCCTCTCCACAAGTAGGACACTCTCTTGCATCCTTATGTAGTCCACGAAACAAAACGCAATCGTTGACACATGCATGGATGCGCTTGTAATCTAATCCTCCAAGAGAGGTCACATGTTGCCTTGCCATATCTCTTGAGGTCGGTAATTTATTCTCCCTTGGAAGCATTTTACACAATAGCCTGCACGTGAAGACCATAAATGAGGAAAAGCATTCGAGTAATTGACCCACTAGCATAATTCACCATGTTTGCAAAATCGACTTTAAAGCTTACTTGAGTAATGCATTCAAATTGCATTGCTCCATCCATAGATGGTTTGCAAGTTTAGTAACTCAAGGGAGGCACGTAGAACAGAGAATGTGCACCCCTCAAACAGTGGAGTCGATGCTGCGGTAAAAAGATCATCCAGCTCCATGCTATTATCCCTCCCTTGATGGACATATAAATCCCGCACCATATCATCAACAAACACCTCCTCCTCCACGGCTTCATGAGGTAATGGTGTCGGGCTACTATCACCATCACTCCATGCATCCGTAACGGTCCCTCCTGAAGATCCCACCTCATATCGGCGATGCTTTGCCTCCTCACGACAGGCATAGGGTAACATGTGCGGGTGTGGCACTGCATCCTGTATCAAATTAAAACGGGATCATAACTCAAACATATGAACACCCATAGGTATCTCAATCAACCTTAACTTACAAACCCTTACCCTGTTTACAGTCACATCCCATTCTCCATACTTTGAGATATGATTGAGTGTAATCCTGCGTGCACGATACATGTTTCCTCGACATCGATCACACAGACATTTGATTTTTTTCTCCAACCACATTTCGCGATGGTGGATACGGAGGGATTCATCCTCACTGGAGCTACTTGTTGAAGATGGAGACATCATACAAACAAACAACCCACCAAATTTGCTCTTCTTCAAATGCTTAATTTAAACTCTGTGTTGCATCTATCGCCGCGTCTATAGTCGCGTCTAACATCGCGTCTAACGGCGCGTCTAAACGCGCGTCTACTCTGTGTATTTAGACGCGTCTATAGACGCGCTAATAGACGCGACTATAGACGCGGCTTTTAAACCTGCTTTTTCGGCGCGCCGCTCGCTTTGCTTTTCTTTACATTACTTAAACTTCGCGAGCGGCTTCCTTCCTTCTTTATTAGCAGTTCCATAGATTCAAAGCTTAAGAGAGAGCCTCCCATACACACTTCCAAGCTTTCACTCAAGAGAAAGGGACCGTACCTACACTTACTTCCAAGCTTAAAGGAGAGGAGGACGAACAAGGAGAAGAAGCAAGTTTGGAAAAGAAAGAAGAACCTTCCATACCTTTATCCAAGTAAGTCCTTTTGAAGTTGTTCTTGTTTGGAAGTTTGCTCTCTCCAGTTTTGTACTTTCTTGTATCTAGGAAACACAGGATCTAGGTATGAGCGTCACGTCTTTGTGTCGGGCGCAACGTCCTTTTCAACTTTTTAGAAATCTCGCCTGTGGGAGCGCGTCTATAGGCGCGTCTGAGGGCGCGTCTAAAAGCGCGTCTACAAGCGCGTCTAACCATGCGTCTGGCTTGTTGCAGACACACACAGACGCGTCTATAGACGCTGACACAGACGCCCTGTTAGACGCACTTTTAAACGCATTGTTAGACGCACTGTTAGACGCATTGTTAAACGCACCGTTAGACACACTGTTAAACGCACTATTAGACGCACTGTTAAACGCACTGTTAAACGCTCTGTTAGACGCGTCTATAGACGCGCAAATGAGACGGGTCTATAGACGCGCTCTGACAGTAAGCCTCTTTTTTCTTCCCCTTTCTTCTCAGCTCATCAGTAATAGATTTTTTTCCTTTTTTCCAGTTCAACATGTGGCCAGGAAGCGCTTCTAGCTCACCTGATCCCCAGGAATCTACTTGGAAGGACTTATATAATCTTTTAGGGCACCCTCCTAGTCCTGCGGAGTTATACGGGTATATGACGGGTACTCTTAACACTCCCCAGGAGTCGGCACTACAGACTCCGAGCCACCCCACACCGCCTGAGATCACCCCAGCGGAGTCAGCACAGCCGTCTTATGCCCCTTCTTATGCCCCTTCCCCCGTACCATCTTATGCCCCTTCCCCCATGCCGTCTTATGTCCCTTCTGCCATCCCGTCTTATGCCCCTTCCCCCATGCCGTCAGGAGGTCCTTCTGTCTCGGCGAGCCGTCGACGTACTCCCCAGCAGTCGAGACTCGGTTCTCCAGCTACGAGTGGTCAGCGTAGTCCCGTGCAGTCCCCAGCTACGAGTGGCCAGCGTACGAGCTCGACACGACAGGGTAGCAGGCGTAGTAGCAGGGAGAGCGGCGGCGGATGCATGGCACAATGCTTTGGGCCATGTGGCGGTGAGGAGGAGGATGATTCAGATGATTTAGACGTGCCTCTGGGTGATGGTACGATTTATTATGACATCACTCAGACAGGAGGCATCTTGATGGATGCGCGGGGGAAGGACATCATGGCCTTCATGCGCTCTGTAATTGCTAACAATTACAGAGATTGCTTTATCCACTATAAAGACCACCCAAAGAGGTTGGCTGATGAGACCCTCGCTACTGTTCGCTCTAGGTATCCTAACCCCCCCAATCGCCAATTCACAGATAAATGGGGGAAGTTAAAGATTGTTACGATACTTAGCAATAAAAGATCTTCGCTTAAGAGGCAGGCACTAGCGGAGCTTGCCAGGCTTGAGGCAGGTCAACCACCAAGGGGCCCGCCCCACACCGCTCACAAGCGTGAGTGGAAGAAGGCAATGAAGTCAGCGAGGGAGGACCCCAGTCTGCAGCACGTGGAGGCACGGAGGATCCAGATGGAGGAATATGGAAGCGCGCATTTTGGAGCAGGGGGTGTTGAATCATGGGAGGCCCAATTTGTAAGTATCGATCTCAAATTATATTGCTTATGTAGTTTATTAGGAGGTTGGTTGTTTCTTTGTACTAATCCCTCCACAAAGTGTGTCGTGGTCATGCAGCTTGAGATCGTGGGCAGATACCCTACTCCAGTGGAGACAGCCTACCACCGCCACCATCGCAGAGGAGATACATGGAGGCACTTCTATGATGACGGCTTGATTACTAAGGAGCAGTATACCTGAGCTACTGGAGCGGCCCCCCAGGTATTTGAAACTAATTAAATAATGCCAAAATTATAAGTAAAGATTTGATTTTTCATACATTGATATATGTTGTCCCTTGTTTACAGGCCCATGCACAAGACGACGAGGAAGACGAGGAAGGAGGCACAGAAGGGAGCGCAGAAGGGAGCGTGGAAGGCAGCGAGGATTAGTCGTAGAAGTAGTGCTAGCTACTCTTTTTTGTACTTAAAGCCACTGGCTTGGCTTCGTGCCTCTTGTATATAGACTCCTCTTATTTTTTGTACTTGAAGCCACATGACGTGGCTTAGCTTCCTTATTTTTTGTACTTGAAGCCACATGACGTGGCTTAGCTTCGTGCTATATGTATATACAAGCACTTTTTGAGCTTTCAATTTTATTGCGTTTTGGAGTTGTAATATTTTATTTGGAATTGTAATTAAAATGCGGTTGGCTGTAAGAATTGAATTACAGAATGTGGATATGGGATTCTTGTAACTATATAGCATACACAACATACACAGTATTCTGTATTTTTTTTTTTTTTTTAAAGCGCGTCTATCAGTGCGTTTAAAAACGCGTTTATATTCGCGTCTGTCTGTTCGACTTGCGTCTATATGTGCGTCTATAAAAGCGTTTATAAGCGCGTCTATTTATGCGTCTATACGCGCGTAAGTCTGATATAAAGACGCGCAATTAGATGCGGGTCTCCAGACGCGCAAATAGACGCGCCCGTAAGTTTTTTATTTAGTTCATGAAATGCGTCTGTGCGCGCGTCTATGGGTGCTTTCTCTTGTTGTGAGGGGTTTCTGCCTCTTGATCCCGTGACTTTTGCAGTAACTTTCGAATTCACTTGATGTGAACTCTCCACCTCTGTCTGATCTCAAGTTTTTCACCTTCCTCCCCGTTTCTTTCTCGACCATTACATGCCATTCTTTGAACTTACTAAAAGCCTCGTCTTTAGTCTTCAAGAAGTATATCCATATCCTTCTACTGTAGTCGTCGATCAGTGTCATGTAGTAGGAACCACCCAAAGCTTCCATCTCCATCTTTCCGCAGAGGTCCGTGTGAACGAGCTCTAGAGGAGTCTTTGCCCTACTGGCCTCTTTAGGAAAGGGTTGTCGATGCTGCTTGCCCATCATGCAAGCTTCACATACATCGGGCAGATCTGTAATTTCTGGTAGGTCTGCAATCATTCCACTTTTATGCATCTCCTTTAAAGAACTAAGGTTTAGACGACCAAACCTCTCATGCCACAGCTTAGTGTTCTTCACATCGGCTCGAGCAGTGAAAGCTGAGAGTTTGTAGATGTTGTTGCGCCGTGTACCTTTACCAACGACCTTCCCTTGAAGATCCAAAATCTGTGCACCATTCTTATTGAATTGAACTTTGAGGTCCCGATTCGTGATCGCAGAAATGGACAACAAGTTCCTCTTGATATCTGGCACATAAAGAACATCGGACAACTATTTTACAACTCCATCTGACTTGAGAGCAATCGTACCTTTTCCTTTTGTTGGACATTTTGCATCATTGCCGACTACTACCAAGATGTCATTCCCTACCGGATGTAGAGAGGTTTACCAATCCTTCCGACTGGTCATGTGGCGCGATGCACCACTGTCAATAATCCAAGGTTCATCTGCAGGTACATGAACTGCCTCCGTGCAAATCTCCTCAATTGCTATGAATAGCTCTACTGGTACTGCCTGCGCACTGTTGCTGGACTCTTTCTTTACTCCGTTCTTCTCATCTGCAATCTTCTTCCGGCACTCATTCTGCTTGTGCCCTACCTTGTTGCAATAGAAGCACTTGATCTTCTTCTTTCTCTTTTTATCGTCAAAAGAAGATGGGTTACCAGAGTCCTTACCCTTACCTTTCTTTGATCCAGCATAGAAAGCCGAATCTTCTCCAGTCCTCATCTTTTGATGCATCTCCTCCTCCAGAAGCATTGCACTGAAGTCCTCAAAGTTGAGGGGCAGATTTTTGTTGTGCTTATTTAGTGCCGTAACAAGACCGTCATACTTTGGTGGGAGAATCCGTATGCACCTTTGTGCTAGATTCTCGTTGGTGATGGTGATGCCAATCGCAGTCATCTGATCGCGCAGATTCTTCACCCTGGTGATGAACTTCTCTGCCGGTTCAGACTCAAACAGTTTCTCGTTCGCGAGTTAAGTCTCCAGATTCTGAATCCGCATCTCGTACAGAATCTGAGTCTCCAGATTCTAAATCCGCGTTTGATTCGTGGTCTCGTACTGATTTTTCAAGACCGTCCATGCCTCCTCTGCTGTGGTGACATGTTGAACTAACGCCATGACAGAATCACTTACACTACAGACAATAGAACACAGAGGAACACAGTGCATCTGCATTTCTTCTTGTCCACGCGAGAATCTCATCCGCAGTTGGTACTATATGTTGTCCTGCATTGGCTGACAGCAATCGGCTTCATGTCCACCCCAGTAGCAGTGTCCCAAAGCTCATATGCACTTAGGATGGTCTTCATCTTGAACTTCCAGAGTGGATAGTTAGTGCCGTCCAAATTTTTGCTTTCGCCGAATGGTGGGATTCGCAGTCTTGTGGGCTGGGCCATCTCTCACAATCTGCTCGCAAACAGAAACACACTACCAAATCTTTGTGCTAGAGTCCAGGCTCTGATACCATGTAAGAAAACAATACAACGTATGTGCTCAACAGATAACAGGATCTCGTATGCAAGAGAGAAAACATATAGTATGGAGAATAAAAAATTCGATTACTGTAGAACTGATACAATAGATGGTGTTGCCTCCCAACCGTGCGCTCCTATGAAAGAAGCTTCAATGGTGAGCTAGAAACAGTAGAGGACGGAGGCTGGATGCTAAGGAATTAGGGTTGCTGTAGCCAGTGATGAAATGGGCTTCACGGGCTTGCTCTTATATAGCCACCAGTCGTAGTCAGTTAGACCCAATTGGATGACCGACCCAATCCACCCAAAATGGCCGACTGGGTCCCAAAATAGGCCACTGACCACACGATAGAACCGTGGCGCAAAATAGATTCCCGTTCGGCCCAAAGCCATCCGGGATCATCTGGGGCTCCAAACGGGCCCCGCAACCCGAGAGTGGGCTGCCTCGGGAAATGCTCCGTCTACCCTCAATGCGGTCAGTCATGGGATGCCTTCCCGCACTTGCATGTAGCCTAGTTGGCAGTGTGCCAACTCTATCTGAATCCGTCCAGCCATCAGGCCACACATGGCCCCCATCTGGTGTCCAAACCAGGACCTACCGGATAACCGAGCTACTCAAATGCCTTCTCCTCAAATGGGGGGCTTACAAGTAGAGTTAGCTGGTTCCCGCGTAGTTACACAAGAGTGGAGCATTGATATCTAACAGGTTTTCACACCACTTTTGGCTTTCAGAGTTGGAAAATTCAAAAGGGCTCTATGCTTTTGGCCAGGGGTGCCAAGTGTGGGACTTTGTATCCCTTACATGTATCAGGGGTGTTTGATCATGTTGTTGCAATAACCGAGCAACCAAGCACTTCTTTATGGCATTGCCGGTTGGGCCATATGAGCCAAAATGGGATGAAACTCTTATGCCATTTGGGTTATGTACCGCATTTGAGTTTCTCTGATTTTGAATTTTGTGAGCACTGTCTCTATGGGAAGCATACTAAATCAGCCCATAAAAGAAGAGGAAAGAAAGAGTTTGAAAAGCTTGATTTGGTGCATTCAGACGTATGTGGTCCCATGCCTACACGGTCATTAGGCGGGGCTGAATACTATGTGGCATTCATTGATGATGCAACTAGGAAAGTCTCGGCTTATGCTAAAGCTTGGAAGAGTGATGTATTCCAAGTATTTCAGAAATGGCTGGCCTTGGTTGAGAATCAGTCAGGTAGAACACTTAAATGCCTACGAACTGACAATGGTGGAGAGCATCTCTCTCATGACTTTCAACATTTCTGTGATACACGTGGGATTAAGAGGGAGCTCACATCCCCTTGTACTCCAGAGCAAAATCCAGTTGCAGAAAAGATGAATCGTACCATTCAAGAAAGGATGCAATGCATGCTTTCCAATGCAAGTCTTTCTGGTGGTTTTTGGGTTGAGGCAATGAAGACTATAGTGCACATGATCAATAGATCACCTAGTAAGAGTTTGGATGGTGGTATTCCTGAAGAGGCATGGAGTGGCAAGAAGCCCTCTTACTCTCATTTGCATATATTTGGGTGTGAGACATATGCACATGTGCCAAAAGAGCTTCGAAAGAAGCTAGATCCTAAGTCTAGGAAATGCATCTTTCTGGGTTATGGTGAAAGTGGAGAGATGGGCTATCGTCTCTGGGATTCCAGAAGCAAAGAAGATCATACGCAGCCATGATGTAGTCTTCAATGAGAAGATGCATAAGGCACCCATGAGGGATGTGGAAATGAGGAGAATCACTTTTCAGGACGTGAATCCACCTGCATATGTTGATAGACAGCAAGCTGTCCATGCACCAAATGTGCAAGAAATGGTACCACCAAGTACTCCCACAGGTATACAATCAAGGGTAGATGATGGATCATCTATTGTTGGAAATGATGAGCCAAATGTGGCTGATATGCAAGTGGGACAGCAAGCTGAAATGCCCTTGAGAAGATCATCTAGAGTGTCTAGACCGCCTGATAGGTTTGTTCCAAGGGTAGACTAAGTGATGCTTACTGATTGTGGGGAGCCTTCTTGCTATAGAGAGGCTATGATGTGTGAGGATCAACGCAAGTGGGAGTATGCTATGCAATTAGAGATGAGTTCACTTATGAAGAATAAGACTTGGGACTTGGTTTCTTTGCCACATGGAAAGAAAGCATTGCCATGTAAATGGGTCTATAAGATGAAGGTCACATGTGATGATGTGCCTAGGTACAAGGCCCGTTTGGTTGCTAAAGGGTTCAAGCAAGAGAAGGGTGTGGACTTTGATCAGATATTCTCTTCGGTTGTGAAGATGACCACACTTAGATGCATGCTTGGACTAGTGGCAGTAGAGGATATGGAGCTTATGCAGATGGATGTCAAGACGGCTTTCTTGCATGGGGATCTGCATGAGGAAATTTACATGGTGCAGCCGAAAAGCTTTGAAGAAAAGGGCTATTCCCAGGGTTTTAGGACTGAAATTGATCATTGCCTCTACACTAAAAGGGCTAGGGATAATAGCCTGATAATCCTGGCACTATATCTGTATGATATGCTATTGGCTAGCAAGAATACTTATGATCACGCGTGATCGGAGTAGGAAACTTCTTTGGCTTTCATAGAAGGAGTATGTTACAAAAGTATTGCAGCGTTTCAATATGGAGGGGGGGAAGGCAGTGAGTACTCCATTGCCTCCATATGTGAAATTGACTCATACAGATAGTCCCAAATCAGATGAGGAGAGGGCCATGATGGCCAAGGTTCCTTATGCATCAGCGGTTGGGAGTCTTATGTATGCTATGATAGCTACTAGACTAGACATTGCATTTACAGTAGTAGTTGTTAGCCGGTATATGGGTAATCTAGGAAATAGGCATTGGGAGGCAGTTAAGTGCATCATGAGGTACATGAAGGGTACCAAGGAGATGTGCATCTACTTTGGTAGAGGAGACATGCATGTACTTGGGTACACAGATTCAGACTATGCAGGGCATGTGGATACATATCTGGTTATGTGTTCACCTTTGCAGGTGGTGCAGTGTGTGGATGTCTCATGCTCAGAAGTGTGTTGCTTTGTCTACCACAGAGGCTGAGTATGTTGCAGCCACAGAGGGTTGCAAGGAGGCTATATGGCTTCATCGACTAGTGGGAGATTCGGGGATTCATACGGGTGTACTGACATTGCATAGTGATTCCTGAGTGCTATTCAGCTAGCACACAATCCGGTCTTTCATGCAAGGACCAAACACATTGAGGTCAGGTACCATTTCATCAGGGAGGTACTTGAGGACAAGCGCATAGAGCTTGTCAAGGTTCATACGGATGATAACCCTGCAGATATGCTGACGAAGAGTCTACCTAGTCAGCTATTTGAGTATTGTCGTGTATTGATGGGCATTGGATAGTATGCTCCCTGGTTGTTCTCCCTTAAAGGCACATTGTCCTTTAAGTGGGAGGTTGTGGGGGTTAAAGGTCACTGTGCCTTTACCCCGGTTATGTACAATACTCAAACACATATATAAATGAATGAAAAAGAAGATTAGGGTGTTCTGCACCCACCAAAACTTGTGTGGCTCTCTGTTTCTCTCTCTCCCTCTTCCGTTCTTGCTTCCGTTGAGAGCACTCTCAGTTATGGAATGATTGCTGGAAGTTTGGATGAGTGGTTCTTCTAGAACTAGCACCTTAGGGTTTGAGTGAGCCGAGTACTTGTGACCACTCAAAGAAAGAATAAGAAAAAGAAAAAGAAAAAATATAAGGGGTAATTTATAAGGAAGAAGGTGTTAGTAGGGGTTAATGTAAGATCCTAGTAGTGTTAGTGTTAGCAGAGTAAGTAAAGTGCATTCTCATGCTCCTCTTAAGTCCCATGTGGGACTTCTAATGGATTCTCATCAGACTATGTCTTTGGCATGCGTGTTTGAACATCCGAAGTTATGCATGTCATTGTGTCTTGCTTCGCTACAGTGAAGTTCCTTTAAAACCCATTTTGTGGATTATATTTCATTGAGGGCTTTGCTTGGAAGTATTTAAGCCCAATAAGGTTGTGACACCATCTAAAGCTTTATTTGTCTGAGTCATCAAATCAAGAGGAGTCTGATAATACACCATACAAACCCCTAAAATGAGGACTATGGCTGAAGAGGTTTATAGAAAGGGGATTCTACGAAATCTAAGCTAGAACTGAAAGAAAAGAAAAATAAGGAAACGAGGATGAGTAGAAGTTAGATAGTTAATGGTGATGTTAGTAAAGAAATGTGAAAAGAGCTTTGAGGGTCACAAGAAACTCATCCAAACCCATATTGGTGTAATCACGTTCACCCTAGAGTTGAATGCATCCTCGAGAGCTGCTTGTGGAGAACCACTTGTTGTTCCATGTGTGAACTCAAATCCAAGACCCTAATGACTTAGGCATAAGTCAGTGCCCTGTTCTATTTTGTTGGCTCTACTGATGGGATTTGTTCTTGATGTTGATTGGTGTATTGAGTTTTTGTAGTGTTTGTAGCTTATCTTCCCAACCAAGGAGCCCTTGGGCTGATGTAGTTGTGATTTGCTGAGGACCTGAAGAGGACTGATCGCCTATTTTCACCTAGGACTTCCACATGCACTACAAGGCATAGGCCATTTTCCGACGGAAATACCGACGCTTTTTACATTAAAAATTTTTTTTTTCACGGGCGCAAAGGTCGCTATAAAAGTCGTTATAATCGTCGGAAAAGGAGCGTCGCTATAAACCGTCGCTATATAGCGACGCTGTTAATCGTCGCTATATAGCGACGATGTAAACGTCGCTATATAGCGACGATATAAACGTCGCTATATAGCGACTCTGTTAATCGTCGCTATATAGCGACACTGGTAAACGTCGCTATATAGCGACGATTAACAGAAGGTAAAAAAAATGGTTAGTGGGGCTAAACAGGGCCAAAAGGAAGCCCTGTTTAGCCCCACTAACCATTTTTTTTTTTTTGTAATTACAAAAGAAAGTTTTTTATAACAAAATTTCCCTTGCTTGCAGGGTGATACAAAATTGTTCTTGTGAACGATGAGGAAGAAATGCATATACATATACAACTGTGTTTGAAACAAAATTACCCTGTGAAAGGGCGATACAAAATGGCTCTAACGAGCGGATATGAAAAATGCTACTACCACTACTAATCCGAATCCGAATCCGAATCGTCTTGTTGGGCTGTTCCCTGGTCCTTGGCACCTGCATCTTCTCCCTCGTCCCCGACACCTGCGTCTTCTCCTTCGTCATCGGCACCTGCGTCCGATCCTTGCCCCTGTTGATCGCTCGTCTCTGATGATGGGACGCTTGAGCTTTGACCCTGAGACTGAACCAAATAAATCGAAAATTAGATTGGAACTTAAATTAAAAAGTGAGATTACAAGCAGGAGTAAACTTATACCGTGCGAGCAGCCACCTCAGCCCAATCGACTGTCGCTCCCATTGCCTCTTGCTCAATGAACCACGGCTTGGTTCCTATCCGAAATGCGCGCCGCGTCTCTGCATCCGTAGGAAGACGACCCATCGCAGCTTGCTGTGGATCCAATTTACGAGAGTTAGAGTTAGCTAAAGTGCATGTAATATGTAAGTAAAACAAATAGAACAATACATTAAATGGAAAGAAGTAAACTTACCACGGTTGCCTCGAACGCATACCGTCCACCTGCACCAAAGTGCGAAGTACCTACGACATCCAGCCGTCTCTTCGCAGCCCTCCTCTGACCCTCGAACATTTCAGGATGGTCCCTATTCTGCTTCTTCAAGAACTTCCAATCAGCTTTGTCTGCCCAGCTGGGTTTAGACAACCCCTTTGTAATGGAAGTACGCATGGTTGATCTGCGATGCTTTAGGACCAAACCCATGCGCTCGAGCATATAACTGTTATTAAACTCCACATTTGGCGGATTAGGAAATCTGAGTTTTAACTCATCGATCACCGCCTGCTTCTTTTGGCCATCTTGATACCGCCAATCGATATTTATGCCGCTCTTGAAGTGATGACTCATCAACCGCCTCATGGCGGCCATCACTGCTTTGCCCTTTTTGTCTTCTATTATCTCTCCGGCAGATGTGATTTGATAGGAGAGATCCCCTGATGAGTAAGGGGGACTGACGGTAGCAGAGTCTGAAGGAGTGGAAGCTGCGCGACCGCTTCCGGATCGAGGAGTAGCTGTGGGAGTAGGAGAGGGAAAGGGACCCGACTGATACTGTGTCTCCGGACCAAGTGGAGACCTAAAGGAGCGTGAGTGTGCTGACTCGTCTACATCTCCTGAGTCAGCACAACATGAGCCGCCCATCCTACTCTTCCTTCCCTTGCGGGAGGCATGCGCAGGTGATGATCCCGCGGTCGAAGGGGCGCGAGGGGATGGCTGGGCTGTACGTCCACCCGTCGGTGTAGGGGAAGGAATTGCGGAGGTCCTCTGAGAGAGCAGAGAGAAGAATCTCGCTGCCTCCTCATCGCTCATCTGCGCTACAAACTCGTCGGGAGTCCCAACAAATCCATGCGCGGCTAGCAAAGGAGTCCCCTGAGGGATAGTGGCAGTGCTACGTGGAAGAGGGGTCGGACCAGGGGTAGTCACAGTGCTAGGACCGAGAGGAGTCGGACCAGGGGTAGTCCTCGGGGTAGTCGCCTGAGAGGAATCAAAGTCCTCTGGAGCATATAGATCGTGAGCTCTCCTCCTGCGAGGCTGTCCGTACTCGTCGGATGAGCGACGTGATCCCATGTCTAACATAGACACAAACACGAAAACAGAAAACAAATAAACAAACATGAGCATTCTCATAGGCATAGGCATAGGCAAGAAGAAAGAAGAGGGAAAGGAAAGAAGAGGGAAAGGAAAGAGGGAAAGAAGAGGGAAAGATAAGAGGGAAAGAAGATGTAAAGGAAAGAAAAGAATGAGAACGAGGAAATAGAGAATGAGAGAAAGGGAAAGAGATGAGGGAAAATAGAGAATGAGAGAAGGGGGAAATGAGAGAAGGGGGAAATAGAGTGGGAAATAGAGAATGAGCTTATGCAAAAATAGAGAATGAGCTTATGCTTCTCTCATTCTCTATTTCCGCATAAGCTCACGCATGTGCATGAGCTTATGCGGAAACTTAAGCATAAGCTCATGCACATGCATGAGCATAAGCATGAGAAGGATGAGTTTCCGCATGCTTATGCTCATGCGGAAAAAGAGAAGGAGCTTATGCAGAAAAAGAGAAGGAGAGAAGCATCTCTCATTCTCTATTTCCGCATAAGCTCCTTCTCTTTTTCCGCATGAGCTTATGCTTATGCTCATGGGTGAGCATGAGCTTATGCTCATGTTTCCGCATATGCGAAAATAGAGGAGGAGAGAAGCATAAGCTTCTCTCATTCTCTATTTCCGCATATGCTCACGCAAAAGAGAAAGAGAAAGAGCTTATGCGGAAAGAGAGAAAGAGCTTATGCGGAAAAAGAGAATGAGATCCGCATATGCTTCTCTCATTCTCTATTTCCGCAGAAGCTCCTGCGGAAACTTCCGCATAAGCTCATGCTCATGAATAAGCATAAGCTCATGCTTATGCTCATGCGGAAATAGAGAAGGAGCTTATGCGGAATGAGAGAAGGAGCTTGTCATGAGCTTATGCGGAATAAGAGAAGGAGCTCATGCGGAAACTTGCGGAAAATTGCATGCGGAATAAGAGAAGGAGCTTATGCGAAAAAAGAGAATGAGAGAAGCATAAGCATAAGCATGAATGAGCATAAGCATGAGCTTATGCTTATGCTTATGCATAAGCATAAGCATAAGCTCATGCATAAGCTCATGCTTATGCTCATGCGGAAACTTGCGAAGGAGCTTATGCGGAATGAGAGAAGGAGCTTATGCGCAAAAAGAGAAGGAGCTTATGCGGAAAAAGAGAAGGAGCACTTGCGGAAACTTGCGCATAAGCTCATGACAAGCTCCTTCTCTCATTCCGCATAAGCCCCTTCTCTATTTCCGCATGAGCATAAGCATGAGCCTCGGGGGGGTCACTATGTATAAACCCTCTATATCACGTGCGTTCAAGGCCTATATTTAAAGTCCCTTATCTGTAAAAATTTTCATTAATAAAATGTACCCCTTTTCTATACAAATCTGTAAATTTTTTCCAAAACTATTTTAAATAATCCCTTATGTATATTTATTTCTGTAAATTTTAGAAATAAAAAAAATCCTTTTGTTGAACTCACGTGATAGGGTTACATATGATGAGTGACCCCCCCGAGGCATGAGCTTATGCTTATGCTTATGCATAAGCATAAGCATGAGCTTAAGCATAAGCTCATGCTTATGCTTATGCATAAGCATAAGCATAAGCTCATGCTTATGCTCATGCGGAAATAGAGAAGGAGCTTATGCGGAATGAGAGAAGGAGCTTATGCGAATGAGAGAAGGAGCTTATGCGGAATGAGAGAAGGAGCTTATGCGGAAAAAGAGAATGAGAGAAGCATATGCTTCTCTCATTCTCTTTTTCCGCATAAGCTCTTGCGGAAACTTACGCATAAGCTCATGCGGAAGAATGAGCATAAGCATGAGCTTATGCTTATGCTTATGCATAAGCATAAGCATAAGCTCATGCTTATGCTCATGCGGAAAAAGAGAGGGAGCTTATGCGGAAAAAGAGAAGGAGCACTTGCGGAAACTTGCGGATAAGCTCATGCTCATGAATGAGCATAAGCATGAGCTTATGCTTATGCTTATGCATAAGCATAAGCATAAGCATAAGCATAAGCTCATGCTTATGCTCATGCGGAATGAGAGAAGGAGCTTATGCGGAATGAGAGAAGGAGCTTATGCGGAAAAAGAGAATGAGAGAAGCATATGCTTCTCTCATTCTCTATTTCCGCATAAGCTCTTGCGGAAACTTGCGGAAACTCATGCGGAAACTTGCGGAAACTCATGCTTATGCTCATGCGGAAATAGAGAAGGAGCATAAGCATGAGCATAAGCATAAGCATAAGCATAAGCATGAATGAGCATAAGCATGAGCTTATGCTTATGCTTATGCATAAGCATAAGCATGAGCTTATGCTTATGCTTATGCATAAGCATAAGCATAAGCATAAGCGCATGCTTATGCTCATGCGGAAATAGAGAAGGAGCTTATGCGGAATGAGAGAAGGAGCTTATGCGGAAAAAGAGAATGAGAGAAGCATATGCTTCTCTCATTCTCTATTTCCGCATAAGCTCTTGCGGAAACTTACGCATAAGCTCATGCGGAAGAATGAGCATAAGCATGAGCTTATGCTTATGCTTATGCATAAGCATAAGCATAAGCTCATGCTTATGCTCATGCGGAAAAAGAGAGGGAGCTTATGCGGAAAAAGAGAAGGAGCACTTGCGGAAACTTGCGGATAAGCTCTTGCGGAAACTTACGCATAAGCTCATGCTCATGAATGAGCATAAGCATGAGCTTATGCTTATGCTTATGCATAAGCATAAGCATAAGCATAAGCATAAGCTCATGCTTATGCTCATGCGGAAATAGAGAAGGAGCTTATGCGGAATGAGAGAAAGAGCTTATGCGGAAAAAGAGAAGGAGCACTTGCGGAAACTTGCGCATAAGCTCTTGCGGAAACTTGCGCATAAGCTCATGACAAGCTCCTTCTCTCATTCCGCATAAGCTCCTTCTCTATTTCCGCATGAGCATAAGCATGAGCTCCTTCTCTATTTCCGCATGAGCATAAGCATGAGCTTATGCTTATGCTTATGCTTATGCATAAGCATAAGCATAAGCATAAGCTCATGCTTATGCTCATGCGGAAATAGAGAAGGAGCTTATGCGGAATGAGAGAAGGAGCTTATGCGGAAAAAGAGAATGAGAGAAGCATATGCTTCTCTCATTCTCTATTTCCGCATAAGCTCTTGCGGAAACTTACGCATAAGCTCATGCGGAAGAATGAGCATAAGCATGAGCTTATGCTTATGCTTATGCAGCTTATGCATAAGCATAAGCATAAGCTCATGCTTATGCTCATTCTTCCGCATGAGCTTATGCGTAAGTTTCCGCAAGAGCTTATGCGGAAGTTTCCGCAAGAGCTTATGCATAAGCATAAGCATAAGCTCATGCTTATGCTCATGCGGAAAAAGAGAGGGAGCTTATGCGGAAAAAGAGAAGGAGCACTTGCGGAAACTTGCGGATAAGCTCTTGCGGAAACTTACGCATAAGCTCATGCTCATGAATGAGCATAAGCATGAGCTTATGCTTATGCTTATGCATAAGCATAAGCATAAGCTCATGCTTATGCTCATGCGGAAATAGAGAAGGAGCTTATGCGGAATGAGAGAAAGAGCTTATGCGGAAAAAGAGAAGGAGCACTTGTGGAAACTTGCGCATAAGCTCTTGCGGAAACTTGCGCATAAGCTCATGACAAGCTCCTTCTCTCATTCCGCATAAACTCCTTCTCTATTTCTGCATGAGCATAAGCATGAGCTTATGCTTATGCATATAAGCATAAGCATAAGCATAAGCTCATGCTTATGCTCATGCGGAAATAGAGAAGGAGCTTATGCGGAATGAGAGAAGGAGCTTATGCGGAAAAAGAGAATGAGAGAAGCATATGCTTCTCTCATTCTCTATTTCCGCATAAGCTCTTGCGGAAACTTACGCATAAGCTCATGCTCATGCGGAAATAGAGGAGGAGCTTATGCGGAATGAGAGAAGCATAAGCATAAGAGAATAAGAGGGATGCGGAAATAGAGAATAAGGGGGAAAGGAAAGAGAGAAGGGAAAAGAGAGAGGGGGAAAGAGAGAATAAGAGAAGAGGGAAAAAAGAGAAGGGGGAAAATGAGAAAAAGAGAAGGGGGAAGAGAGGGTTCCTACGCCCATCACTGCAGCTAGCGCTTAAGGCGCTAGCTGCAGGCAAATGCAAATAACAAAAAGCTTAAATGGAAAGAAGAGGAAGCACTTACCTGTAAAAGTATGTCCCGCTCGGTGTAGTGGACTGGGCCCACAAAAGAGAGACTATGTCCCGCTCGGTGTAGTGGACTGGCCCTACAAAAGAGAGAAAACAACCCATTTTTTCAAATAAGATGTTAGTGGAAAGAGGAGATCACAAAAGCAACTTCTTGAAAGGAGACAAGGAAAGAGAAGATTGAGGAGACAAGGAAAGGAGGAGATTGAGGAGAAGAGAAGGAAGAGAAGGAAGAGAAATACAGAAAGAAGAGGTGAGTTTCTTTCTTTCTTTCTTGAAATTTCGTTTTTTGTTTGAATCCTTTCTAATCAAGCATGAAAACTAGTTTAAAACTTTAGCAATACAAGTAGAAACACTCAGAAAACCAAAGCTAACAAACAAACAACCTACATTGTTGAAAAAAACTCACCTTTTGAAGAACTTTCTTTCTGGAAACCAAAGAGGGAAAGAGGAGAGAGAGGGTGCACAAGAGGTAGGAGGAGGGTGAGGAGTGGGAAATAGGGTAGGAGGTTGCTTGGAATAGATGGGAGGTCAGTGAAAATAGGTGGGAGGAGATTTTGGAGAGCTTAGTTTAGAGATTAGGAAAGCTTTGAGCAAAACGCCGCGGGTTTCGGCGTTTCGGGTTTTAACCCACAGCGTCGCTATATAGCGACGCTTATTCGTCGCTATATAGCGACGTTTTTAATTGAAAACGTCGCTATATAGCGACGCTTTCAATTAAAATCGTCGCTATATAGCGACGGAACAGAGCGTCGCTATATAGCGACGCTTACTGTTTGTTTTTTAATGAGGCCTCTTGTGACTCAAACATGCTATGCCTATAATTGTCAATATCTCCTCTTACTACACAGCCTTACTATATAGGATTTTTTGTTTCAATCCTTACTATATAGCGATGTCATTCTTTTTATATAGCCTCAAGAGAAGCTCAAATTAAACATGCTATGCTCATAATTGTGTACATCTCCTCTTCATGCTTATGTTTTGGTTTTATAAGTGTAGATGGAAGGGACGAGTGGAAGCTCATCCGATGATGCGCCAACGCCCGGGAGCACGAAGTGGCTTACGGAGAGGTTATATTGTCATTGCACTCATTGCAAGCGAGAAGTACGACATCAACGTCGTATTATCATGCGCCACTTGCGGATGTATGGGGAGGAGCCGGAACCAGTACCCCCCGTTGGTGTTGCACATGTTGATGGATCATCGGTAAGTCAAAGCTATTTAAGTTCGCAATCTTATTGTATACCCGGAATTAGAAGATCTTCTATTTACACGAATGAGCTTATGACAGGATGACGAGGGTGACGAGGGTACACATATACCTTCTCACTTTCAACAAGACTATAGTCTCCCAGATGACGACGAGGGTATGGTCGACATGATGGATTCCATTTTTAGGGGCACTACATCCCACGTACACGTGATGTCAGAGTCTGAGGTGAAAATGCGAGAGTTGCAATCAACACAATTGTACGAGGGTGCCAAGATGTCTAAACTACGTGCTTGTCTCTCAATCTTGAATCTACAAGTACAGTATGGGTGGTCGGATACAAGTGTCTCGACCTTAATGAGGTTAGCCCTTGCATTAATTTGATTAACTCATTATTTGGATATTGTTTGTTTTGAGAATCATCATTTGGATAGTGTCTTTGTCATAGGTTGCTCCAAAAGATGTTGCCTGCACCAAATACCATGCCCGCATCAAGAGATGAAGCGAAAAAGATGCTAACAATGGTGGGTATGGATTATGATACCATCCATGCTTGCCGTAATGATTGTATTCTCTTTCGTCGTGAGCATGGAGATTTGGCTAGTTGTCCAAAGTGTGGGGAACAACGATATAGAGATGACTTGCAGGGTGAGAGGATACCGGTAAAGGTCTTAAGACACTTTCCCATCATTGCAAGAATACAACACATGTTTCGATGCAAATCCATAGCAGAGTTGATGACATGGCATGCATCTCATCGGTCCACTGATCACACATTGAGGATTCCCGCAGATTGTGCGGCTTGGAAGCACATAGATAATCAGTGGCCGGACTTTGCGAGAGAGCCACGCAACTTACATCTTGGGCTAGCCATGGACGGCGTGAATCCTTTCGGGTTACGCTCGACATCTTGGTCGACATGGCCCATAGTCGTGGTGAATTACAATATCCCACCATGGCTAACAATAAAAAAGGGACACCTCATGCTTGCACTACTTGTGCCAGGAAAGTACAAGGCAAGAAACATGGACGTGTACATGGCACCTTTGATAGAGGAGTTACAGATATTATGGAGAGGAGTGCAGGTCTTTGATATTTCCAGAGCTCCTAGGCATACCAATGATATTTCCGTCAGGGGTATCTTGATGTGGACCATGCATGACTACCCAGGATATGGAGAGTGCGCAGGTACGTGGTTATGTCTTTACATGTACAATGAGGGATTATGCTTTTTTTACTCTCTTTTGCACGCATGTCTTGTACTAACATATTCATGCACGCGTGCAGGGCTTGCTACAAGTGGGTACCATGCTTGTCCTGTTTGTGGATCCGCTCTGAAATCGCTTGCACGCTACTCCAAACACATGAGGAAAAATGTTTATGAAGGTCATGCTCGATACCTTCCGCTCGACCATCTCGCACGTGGAGGTCAGCTTGATCCACCACCATCATATTTAAAAGCAAGTGATTGGATTCAAGCTTGGAGGGAGAATGGAGAGGAACCTCCTCCTGGTATGAAGAGGCTATCGATCTTTCACGAGCTTCCTTATTGGGGTCAGTTACAAATCAATCATCTCTTGGATCCCATGCATATCTTTAAGAATGTGGGGGCTACCATTTGGGCACACTTGGTTGGTTCCAAGGACTCGAGAGGAGTGCGAGAAGACTTGCGTGCTATGAATAGGATGTCTCGTTTGTGGCCCCAAGTGCATGCTTCAGGAAAAGTTGTCCTCCCGAAAGCAACGTGGATCCTCTCTACGAGGGAGGAGGCAGCGATCAAGGCAGACATTGCCTCTTTTCAAACACCGACAGGGTACATGCGTTGCTTGAAAGGAGCATTTTCAAAGGACAATAAGCTTAGTGGCCTCAAGTCCCATGATTGGCACAAGGTCTTATAGGTATTCTAAGTAGAATTAGTGTACCGATAATAGTGATGCATTAGCGTAATTATTATTATGTTATATTGTTGACATGATTTCATTGTTGCTTTGATAGTTCATCCTTCCAATTACAATAAAAGGGTGCTTACAAGAAGATGTTAGAAATGCTATATTCAAGATCTGTGGTATTGTGAGGTATGCTTACTATCAATTCGCATTATCTATTTTCTTCATGGACATGTGAAATAGGTGGATATCTCAAATATCTTACATATGCATGGACATGTGAAATAGGTGGATATCTCAAAAAGAGATCTCTATATCGAGCATCGAGAAGGCTAGGGTGGAATCCATCGAAGCCGTATGCTTGCTTGAGAAGCACTTTCCCTCAAGCATTATGACAACTCAAGTCCACTTGCTTGTGCACATAGTTGATGAGGTGGCTATAGCAGGTACCGTTCATAATCGATGGATGTTTTTTCTCGAGCGGTTTATGAAAACTTTAAAGGGGTTTGTAAGACAAAGAGCAAGACCAGAAGCAAGCATGGCAGAGGGATGGCTTGTGCAAGAGTCATTAGTATATATCACAGAGTTTCTTGCATCCACGGATCCTGATATGCCGCAAGCTTGGCACAACAAGGATGATGATCGCATCATTGGCGAGGTCCCCCAAGGAAAAGGGATTGAAAGAAAGATGAGCGAAGAGCAAATGGAGAAATTCAATAAGTTTTGTATCCTCAATAGCCCTGAGATGCAGAAGTGGATTGAGAGATATGAAGTGGCCAAAGCAGAAAGAATAAATGCAAGGACGAGATTCAGAGTAATGTACAGGCGATCACAACCATATCCACGAGATCTGGCTCTTCTCCCTACTCACATGTCACTTGATTGGCTACAACTAGCTATACGTAAAGCCGAACGTGATGGAGAGACAATAAACGAGCGCGAGCGGGAGTTATCATCTGGATGTATGGTGCATGTAAGTTTCTTATCTCTTGATGTAATTAAGTAATTATTTGTGGCAATATATGCTATAAAATAGGTGCATCTTCATTGTTTTAATGATGCTCTTTTACAGTACAAAAAGTACAGTGCATTATGGTCATATGGACGACATTTTCGCATAGAACGCATCGATTCAAAGAGAGTCACGTATGATTGTGGAGTCATGGCTAACTTCACACAAGATAGCCGAGCAAGTGCTTCGGATACCAATCTTCTCTCCTCACAGTTGGATTATTGTGGAACCATACGCGACATCTATGAAATTGATTTCAGACGATTTACTATTTTCATTCTTGATGTAAAATGGTTTAGAACTACTTACAACGGTCCCCATGCAACTGTGAGAAAAGATGGTAGCGGTCTCTTTGCAATAGACTCCACCAAACATTGGACCGATGAAAGTGATACTTTTGTTCTTCCCGAGCACTGTGAGCAGGTGCATACTAATGATTTAATTAGTCGAAGCTTTCGTTTTTTAAGTCCATTGATATATATATAATTGACGACATTTGGCACGTGATTTTTCATCTTCAATATAGGTGGTTTTTCATCCGGATCGTTCTGATCCAAGATGGTGGTACGTGATCCAAGTTGCGCCACGAAGTAAGCAGATTTTTGAAGATCGAGATGTGGATATGGAGATGCCACTACCAAATCCGGATCCAATTGATGAATCTAGCGAAGAAGATGTAGATCACCATATGAGGCAAGAGGAAGATGCGCATAATGACATCGCACGGGAGGAGGATGGAGATCACGATATTGACGAGGAAGACAACAATCGTCAAGATCGATCACCACACTTAAGCTTAATTAAAGAAGATGATCAAATACTTTTAGGTGAACGTACGATGCTAGAGTACGATGATGATATAGGAGATCAACTCGGTATAGAGTTGGAGATAGACTTACTTGGCGCCTTAGACTTGGCTCAAGATGAAACAGTTGATGTAAATGCTCTTATTTAATTTGATTTTTCTCATCTCCAACTTGGACATGAATATATGAGCTTCAAAGGCTTGATGTACATGCTCTCATTTTTTATTTCTCTATGAGCTCAAACATGTATGAAAATTTAAAAAATTTTGTCATTGGAAGAAAATAAATTTTAAGACTTAAAAAAAAAAAAAAACCTCTCTGTAAAACGTCGCTATAATATAGTCTCAGTGTCACTATATAGCGACCTTTAAAAGTCGCTATATAGCGACTTTAATAGAAGTCGCTATATAGCGACCTTTTATAGTCGCTATATAGCGACTATTACTAACGTCGCTATATAGCGACGATTCTTAAAAGTCGCTATATAGCGACGATTTACGACACCCGATTTTTATACCGACGATTCACGCTAAGCGGGCGCTAATCGTCGGTATGTAAACGTCGCAATAGGATGCGTGTGTAGTAGTGATGTGAGCAAAGACGTAGGACTTCCACATGTTATAACTTTATTGCTTGTTATGGACACATGTAGACCTAGCACTTGGAAATGAGTTCCTATTCACTTAAATGGCCTTAGTACCTACGAGTAGAAGGTGAGTGCAGTGACATATTGACCAATTGTGACCCAGAACTAGCAAGAACATCATTTTGTAGACCACCAGAGGAATATGAATTCTATAGCTATTTAGGACCTCCTATAAGTCAGATAATCACTTCAAAGGAGAGTCACTAAGACATCACTGGAGATCTTTGTTGGTGACAAGTTGTCATCTTGTTAGCAGCAGCAACATTGCTTGAAGTTCTTTGAGATCCTTGACTACAACCGTAGGTTCTTGTGGAGCTACTCCAAACACCTATTTCATTAATTTTGGACTTTTTCTGTAGTTTTTGGACGAAGCCCAAAAATCCTTCCCAAATGAAAAGTTTACATTGTGAAAATATCCTTCCCAAATCAAAATTTTACTTTATGGAAATATTCTTCCCAAATCAAAAGTTCACTTTGTGGCACTATCATATTCACATAAAAATATTGTTTTTTCAATCTATACTTTTGCACCAACATGCAAGAATTTGAAATAATCCTATATTAGAAATTCTAGCTATATCTAAGTTATTTGTTAATTTAATTATTTTTAATATTTTTCCTTGACGTGAGAAATTTATAAATCCATTAAAGGAGACTTAAATATTTCATGAAAATAACATTGTCACTCACAATATGCACAAAATTTTTAAAACTTTTAATAAATAGAAAAAAGACATGATGCCATAAGACCCAAGTTTTGTATTGAACCAAAGAGGTATAATAGCAATTATAGCTATTATTATATGATTACATTGAGAGACGTTGCTCTCAGCTAGAGTCTTTATATCCAAAATGATATAGATTGAACATATGTTTACAATTTAAATTGTTGCTCTTAAAGAGCCTCAATTCGTGCCATCTGCATAATTTGACTCCCACTTGTCTTGCCAAGCCTTGCCCCTTGGGTGCATTGACTCCCCATTGTCTTATTGCTCAATGCGATAGTCCCTTGCTAGGTGCCATCTGCATTAACTCCCTATTGTCTTGCCAAGCCTTGACCCTTGGGTGACATCCAGTGCAAAATACAGGTGCCAGATGCATTAACTCCCATAAGTCGTCTTGCCAAGCCTTGCCCCTTGGGTGCATTGACTCCCCATTGTCTTATTGCTCAATGTGATAGTCCCTTGCCAGGTGCCATCTGCATTAACTCCCTATTGTCTTGGCAAGCCTTGACCCTTGGGTGACATCCACCAGTGCATATTTTGACTCTCATTTGACATAGGAGGTGATGACTCTGATTATAATTGTCTTGGATTGGCTTCTTGCCTAGTACCCAAATAAAATCCTTCAATGGACTTCAATACAAAGCTTTAATCATGGACATTCTTCATTTGCACTGTCTCCTTCTACTTCCTCCATGGCGAGCATCCTTAAAAATTCGTGTATATACAAAATAGTTTGCTGTGGTATTTTTATTTTTCCTTCTACCTCATATCCCATGTGCTTCTACCTCATATCCCATGCACCATTACAAAACTTACCAGGAAGGGAGAAGCTTATAGATGGGAGGAGCAGCAGTAGCGAGCAGAAGGATTTTGTTTTATTGAATAAGATATTAGTTGTGGCACCAATTCTTAAACCACCTAACTTGAAGTTACCATTTCATATTTTTGTCGGAAAAAGCAGAGAAAATTTATAGTGTTACTCATAGGGAGGCATTGGGAATGGTTTATGCTCTCAAAAAATTCAGACACTATTTATTGGGAAATAAAGTGATCTTACATGTGTCCATCGTCAAGCTGGTTCAGTTATTTGGTAAACAAGCCACAATTGTCTAGAAGGCTAGCTAGAAGGATATTACTCCTCCAAGAATATGATTATTATGACATTGTTCATACACCCGATAATCAGCATGTTGTTGCAAAATCTTATTTAAGCCAATTGATGAATGATGAGGCACCTTTGGGAATTCAAAATGATTTCTCTAATGCACATTTGTTTTCTGTCAACCTGAATGGTAGGCAAGATTGTTATAATAAAATGCTTCTTTTTTTTACGGAAGGGATGGTACCTCAATGACTGTCAAGAGATCAGAGGAAGGAATTTGTGTTGGAGAGTAGACCATTTTTTATGATAGTTGGAATTTCGTATAGGAGGGGTATTGATCAGATTATCCAAAGATGTGTGCTAGATCATGAAAGGAAAGCAGTCCTAATGGAAGAACATGTTGGAAAGGAAAAAAATATATTGCAGGTAGGTTTGTGGTGGCCTATAGTGTTGAAGATGCTCATTAATTTGCTAAAACATGCTTACCATGTCAAAGAGATGGTAGGCCAACAGATGTAGATCGGATGCCACATCAGCCTATCTTACCTTTGGGCCCATTCTAGAAATGGGGACTCAATTTCATGGGTCCGCAAAAACTGCAGAGACCAGGGATTGGATGCATCAGAGATTTGAGGCACCTCTCATTTGTTGGTTTTCGTTTGCTCCCCTGCAGCTTTTAGTTGTGCTAGTAAGCGTTCGCTCCACCATTTGTAGTACCCTGTCCACTCTGTAAATGCACTGTCAAAGGCGACTTTCTTCATCAATTGCACCACTTCATTGTCATGAATCGATAATTTTTTCATGATCCCCCCAAATGCAATCGCTTCTATCGACCCTGCTTCAGCCTTTACCTTGTGCACCATGGGCATCCACACTCGCAACAGTAAACAACGTACAGAATTGCTCAATACCAGTCTCCCATCCTTCACTTTCTCAAGTATCCCCATGATGATGCTGTTCAGATCATTCGTTAGGATGGTGAGATGAGTGCAACGGGGTAGCACCTTCCATTCAAGCACAACACCAAAATCTTGGCAGCTAGCAATCGCTTCCACGAGTTCTTTAATTACCTTCGGCTAAATATACTAGCAATAAGTATATTTTGGCACCCACTAACTACTGCACGAAGTGGGTAGAGGAAATTGATTTGTGAGATAATGCAGCAGCTAGCACAGCTAAGTTTATTTATCACAATATCATAACCAAGTTTGGTTGTCCCCAATAGAGAGAGTTTTGTATCAAGGGGTTCATTTCATGAACAAAGTTATGAAACAATTAACACACTCACACACACATGATTGTGCATAAGAAGTCAACTACATACTATCCACAGGCCAAGGGCCAGGCTGAGAATTCCAATAAAACATTCAAGAAGATTGTAAGAAGAACAGTTTCAGAAAATCAAATTGATTGGGACCAGAAACTACATTCAACATTGTGGACATTTTGTACATCCTATAAGGTAACTACTGGAATGAAACCATTTCATCTTCTTTATGGATGCGAAGTAGTAGTCCAAATGGATTTTATCGTGCCTAGTCTCTGAAAAGTAGCTGAGAATAGATTGTCTCTAGAGGAATCAATTAATCATAGGATTCGGCAATTGTTGAAGCTGGAGGGAGACAGGATGGTGAGTTCCTATATTTCAAATGTAATTCAAAAGAGAAGGCAAGCTTGGATAAACAGGAATATTAGGTTTAAAGTGTTTCAAAAAGGAGATCTAGTGTTGATGTTTAATTCTAAGTTAGGTCCTCATCCAAGAAAACTTAAGTTGAGATATGATGGTCCTTACAAAATTATGGAGGTGTTGGGAGAAGGAACATTTAGATTGGAGGATCTATATGGCAATACAGTTTTGAAACTGGGAATGGTTATAGGTTCACAACAAGACAAAGCACCCATAGACGCGCGCATAGACGCGTTTCATGAACTAAATAAAAAACTTACGGGCGCGTTTATTTGCGCGTCTGAAGACCCGCGTCTAATTGCGCATCTATATATCAGACTTACGCGTGTATAGACGCGCAGAAAGACGCATAAATAGACGCGCTTATAAACGCTTCTATAGACGCCCGTATAGACGCAAGTCGAACAGACAGACGCGAATATAAACGCGTTTTTAAACACACTGATAGACGCGCTTTTTTTTTAAAAAAAATTTACAGAATACTGTGTATGTTGTGTATGCTATATAGTTACAAGAATCCCATATCCACATTCGGGGGAAGGGGCATAAGACGGGATGGCAGAAGGGACATAAGACGGCATGGGGGAAGGGGCATAGGACGGTACGGGGGAAGGGGCATAAGAAGGGGCATAAGACGGCTATGCTGACTCCGCTGGGGTGATCTCAGGCGGTGTGGGGTGGCTCAGAGTCTGCTGTGCCGACTCCTGGGGAGTCATATACCCGTATAACTCCGCAGGACTAGGAGGGTGCCCTAAAAGATTATATAAGTCCTTCCAAATCGATTCCCGCGGATCAGGTGAGCTAGAAGCACTTCCTGGCCACATGTTGAACTGGAAAAAAGGAAACAAATCTATTACTTTGGGAGCTGAGAAGAAAGGGGAAGAAAAAAGAGGCTCTGTCAGAGCGCGTCCATAGACCCGTCTGATTTGCGCGTCTATAGACGCGTCTAACCGGGCGTTTAACAGTGCATTTAACAGTCTGTCTAACAGTGCGTTTAACAGTGCGTCTAACAGTGCGTTTAAAAGCGTGTCTAACAGTGCGTTTAGTAGTGCGTTTAACAGGGCGTCTGTGTGAGCGTCTACAGACGCGTCTGTGTCTGCAACAAGCCAGATGCGCGGATAGACGTGCCTGTAGATGTGCTTTTAGACGTGCCCTGAGACGTGCCTATAGATGCGTTCCGACAGGCGAGAATACTAAAAAGTCAAAAAGGACGTTGCGCCCGACAAAAGAACGTGACGCTCATACCTAGATCCTGCGTTTCCTGGATGCGAGAAAGTACAAAACTGGAAAGAGCAAACAAGAACAACTTCAAAAGGACTTACTTGGATAAAGGTATGGAAGGTTCTTTCTTTTCCAAACTTGTTTCTTCTCCTTGTTCGTACTCCTCCTCTTCTTTAGGCTTGGAAGTAAGTGTAGGTACGGTCCCTTTCTCTTGAGTGAAAGCTTGGAACTGTGTATGGGAGGCTCTCTCTTAAGCTTCAAATCTATGGAACTGCTAATAAAGAAGGAAGGAAGCCGCTCGCGAAGTTTAAGTAATGAAAAGAAAAGCAAAGCGAGCGGCGCGCCGAAAAGCAGGTTTAAAAGCCGTGTCTATAGTCACGTCTATTAGCGCGTCTATAGGCGCGTCTAAATACACAGAGTAGACGCGCGTTTAGACGCGCCGTTAGACGCGATGTTAGACGCGATGTTAGACGCGGCGATAGACGCAACACAGAGTTTAAATTAAGCATTTGAAGAAGAGCAAAATTTGGTGGGTTGTTTGTTTGTAGGATGTCTCCATCTTCAACAAGTAGCTCCAGTGAGGATGAATCCCTCCGTGTCCACCATCGCGAAATGTGGTTGGAGCAAAAAGTCAAATGTCTGTGTGATCGATGTCGAGGAAACATGTATCGTGCACGCAGGATTACGCTCAATCATATCTCAAAGTATGGAGAATGGGATGTGACCATAAACAGGGTAAGGGTTTGTAAGTTAAGGTTGATTGAGATACCTATGGGTGTTCATATGTTTGAGTTATGATCCCGTTTTAATTTACTCTTGCCTCTCCACAAGTAGGACACTCTCTTGCATCCTTATGTAGTCCACGAAACAAAACGCAATCGTTGACACACCCTGGGCTCCAACCACCACGGTAGCTCAAACTTTATAATATATATAAGATCCGTGACATTTGGCATTTTACTACGCTGCTCTCATCCTCACCCATGCTCTACTACTTTGCTCCACACGCTTTGCTACTTTGCTCCACACCCCTACTCTAGCTCTTTTTCGCCCCTACTCTACTTTTCTCCACGCTCCCTCCTCCAACTCTCGTCACTCATCTACTCCCCTCCCTACTCATCTGTTGCTCACCCACTCATCTTCACCATGCATACTACCACCCGCCCTCGATGCTTTGTGATCCCAATGCTATCTTTATCTCATATAAGGTGATTGCATTGCACTCACCTAGAGTAGAAATGCTAGCACTAGTGGAGACCCTTCGTTTCCCCATAGTCAATTCCCCACACATCTGCATGTCACCACCTTAGATGACATCTCACAGAGGGCCTCTTTATGGTTGTGGTGTATGGGTTCCCCCTAGGTGTCGACACAGGCCTCAATATTTTCAAAGCAGAGTTCTCTCGACTTGTTGGGGGGGACGTAATGAGGACGTAATCTGAGTCTTGGCAATGTGCATTTAGACGCGCCCGTAATTTCTCTACTAAAGCAACGACTATAGACGCGCCCGCTATTTTGCGCGTCTACCAAGCGCATCTATAGTTGCTTTGTGTTGTTGTGATATACATATAGCACGAAGCTAAGCCACGTCATGTGGCTTCAAGTACAAAAAATAAGGAAGCTAAGCCATGTCATGTGGCTTCAAGTACAAAAAATAAGAGGAGTCTATATACAAGAGGCACGAAGCCAAGCCAGTGGCTTTAAGTACAAAAAAGAATAGTAGCACTACTTCTACGACCAATCCGCGCTGCCTTCCACGCTCCCTTCTACGCTCCCTTCTGCGCCTCCTTCCTCGTCTTCCTCGTCGTCTTGTGCATGGGCCTGTAAACAAGGGACAACATATATCAATGTATGAAAAATCAAATCTTTACTTATAATTTTGGCATTATTTAATTACTTTCAAATACCTGGGGGGCTATCCAGTAGCTCGGGTATACTGCTCCTCAGTAATCAACCCATCATCATAGAAGTGCCTCCATGTTGCGCATCTATAGACGCGTCTAACCGGGCGTTTAACAGTGCATTTAACAGTCCATCTAACAGTGCATTTAACAGTGTGTCTAACAGTGCGTTTAAAAGCGCGTCTAACAATGCGTTTAGTAGTGCGTTTTATTTTGTTTAGATACTCCATCTTTTATCGTTTACCATATTGGTCCCACCTCAAGATCAATCACCTGCTCGATCCCATGCATATCTTCAAGAATGTGGCATCTACCATTTGGGAGCATTTGAATGGGACACGAGATTCGGCAGGCATAAGGGAGGATCTACGTACCACAGGGAGGATGCGTGAAGCTTGGCCTCAAGAGAGACCAAATGGGTGTGTTTTTTTACCTCGTGCACTGTGGATGTTATCAAAGCCAGAGATGGCGACGGTGAAGCGCGCTATTACTACAATTCGTACTCCCACTGGATGCATGAGGTGTTTGAAGGGAGCCTTTACAAAGAGCAAGAAAAGAGGTGTAGAGCAATTATATGGCTTGAAATCTCATGATTGGCACAAGATGCTCCAAGTAAGTATTTTATATGCATAATATCTTTTTCCTTTCAAATTTGTGAGTGAATAGCTATAAGCAACTAATCAACCACCTCCTCGCGGGTTCAGTTCATACTACCTACTAGCATTTCACGTAGTGCATCAAAGGACGTGAAAGATTGTATTTACAAGATGGGCGAGCTTGTGAGGTATGTGAGCTCAAAGAAAATAGATCCCACCACGCTTGAGAATGCTCGAGTTATGTCAGTGGAGGCGGTTTGTTTAGTGGAGGAGACATTTCCACGTTCTATTCTCACAAGCCAACTACATCTCATACTACATTTGGTGGATGAGATTGCTATATGCGGTGCATAATAGTATCAACCTCTTTTGCGTGCTTAATAGTGATGTGATGAAAAGATGGGTGACAAGATAAGAGGATGCAAAGGCAAGAAGACAAGAAGAAAGGGCCCTCTTTCGTACACACCACGGATCTCGTGTGCCATACCCTCAGCATCTAAGAGCACTTCCAAAGGATATTCATGTGGATTGGCTACTTGATGAAATGGAGAAAGCAGAGAAAGACGAGGGGATGCATATCACAATGGAAGAATGGGAGTATGCTAGGGGATGCATGAGCAAGGTTGGTATATAGAATGTTATGCATAAGTTAGGAGCTTTTTATAATTTAGATTGCTTATTTAATTGATTTTTTCTTGGTGTAGTGCATATGTTCAATGCTATATGGTGTGAGGGCAAGCATTTTCGAACACAACGGATTGATGATAAGAGAAACACACAAGATTGCGGCGTCATTGCTAGCTTTGAGGGAGCCAATGGAGCCATGGATGATTATTGTGGCATAATCCAAGATATCATTATGCTTGACTTTCGACGCTTCTTTGTGTATGTTTTGGATGTAAAGTGGTTTAAGGACGTGGTGGAAAGAGGCCCTAATGCAACAATCAAACGCCATGCAAGTGGCTTTGTAACTATTGACTCCACAAAGTTTTGGCAAAGTAGGAAGGACACACTAGTACTACCGCAACAATGTGAACAGGTACTGTGCACACACATAAAAATACTCGCTTTTAAATATTTGATGCAAGAAAAGTAACATGATTGTATTTGTGTTTGAATTAGGTTGTCTATCAACCAATGGTGGATAATAATAGATGGTGGCATGTCATACCTATTATGCCATGTTCCAGGGAGGTAGCAAGCTAAGGGTGTCCACTTCCGGACCACTTTCGGGTGAGTGTGATACCCGCTCGAGTGAAAATACAAAGGTTTTGCTTCGATCTCCAATACCTCGATCGAGGTATAAGCTCCAATGAAAATCACACACGAGCACAACCGAGCCAAGCCAATACCTCGATCGAGGTACTACGCTTTTTCACCGGACCGAGCCTCTACCTCGATCGAGGCTTGCTGGCAAGCCAGCTATACATGCCACATCTACCTCGGTCGAGGTATCGTGGCAATCCAGCTCAACCTCGATCGAGGTCAGGTGGCATGTCCAGCATACCTCGATCGAGGTATGTGCCATCCGACAGGGCAGCCAACAGGGCGGATGACATACCTCGATCGAGGTATGCTGGACACATGACTTGGCATCTCGCTTCTGCCAACATACCACGATCGAGGTATCATGGCATGTCAAAACCTCCATCGACGTGGATGTACCGAGATGTATGGGCATGTCACAATACCTCGATCGAGGTATTGTGGCATGGCAATACCTCGATCGAGGTAGATGTACCGAGATGTATGGGCATGTCAAGAATACCTCGATCGAGGTATCGTGGCATGCCAATACCTCGATCGAGGTAGATGTGCCGAGATGTATGGGCATGTCAAGAATACCTCGATCGAGGTAGCTAAACCCTAATTTTTCTTATAAAAGGAGAGCGACCCCCCTCATTCCGAGAACCTCGATCGAGCTCCTCCTCATCCACCGATTTCGGATTTGCCGGACTTCGACGGAATTGCGCGAGCGACGGAGAGCCACGAACGGACATCGACGGAGATGGACGGAGCCGGAGCGGGAGAGTCCAGGTAGGGTTTTTTTTTATGTAGCATTTTCTTTTTGGTAGAATTTGATTAAATTTTAGTTTATAAGAAAAATTATAAAATGCATTTTAATGTTTTTCTGAAATTTATGAATTACGAGATTTTTTATTTAAAATGTGAAAAAAAAAATTTTTTTTAATAGAGCTTTTTTTAGTAAATAAAAAAACGTTCATATTAATAATTATAAAATATTTATAAATTTGAAATGCATTTGTAAATTTTTTTTTTAATTTTTAAATTACGACATTTATAATTTAAAATGTGAAAATTTTAAATTTAAAAAACGTTTAATGAGGCATTTTTTATTCAAAATGTGAAAATGTTCTATATTTCTGTTTTTTTTATGTAGCATTTTCTTTTTGGTAGAATTTAATTAAATTTTAGTTTATAAGGAAAATTATAAAAATTTTCTAAATTTATAATGCATTTTAATGTTTTTTTGAAATTTATAAATTACGACATTTTTTATTTAAAATGTGAAAATGAATTTTTTTTTTTAAATAGAGCTATTTTTATTAAATAAAAAAACGTTCATAGGAATAATTATAAAGTATTTCTAAATTTGAAATGCATTTGTAATTTATTTATTTTTTTTGAATTACGACATTTATAATTTAAAATGTGAAAATTTTAAATTTAAAAAACGTTTAATGAGGCATTTTTTATTCAAAATGTGAAAATGTAAAAATTAGGTTTTTAAAAATCATCTTTAGGAATGGCCACTAGTTGAGGTGGATTGCCCAACCAAAATAGGAAATGAAGATACAAGACATTTTGTATAAGACTCACTCGACTTATCAAATTAATACACAAACATAAACCTACTAGTCAACTATTGGAGTTGGACATTAAAGATTGACTAGTGACATGGTTGGTGACCAAAGCTTGAAGTTGACTAGACACTTTGGGACAAGCAAGTTCTTTAGAAGAAAACTAGGTTTAAGCTTGGGTAATCATCCCTAATATATTGGGAAATTACTAATGATAAATCATCCTTTAACTATTTGGCAATTAGTAAGGATCGATTCTACTAGGAAATATGTTGAAGGCATATGTCCCCTATTAGTCAATAGATTGATTAGACTAAGCATGCATGATAAGGCTATAGCTTGGAAATGCCTAGATAGTGGCTTAGTCCAAATCTTCAATATCCCTTAAGAAGACATGAAATAGTGGCTTAGACCTTAAGAAGACATGGAATAGTTTGCAAATGTCTAATTCTTCTAAGTTATGCATAGACTCTAGCATAACTGAAAAAAGAATATTACAAGATTGAGAATATTTGGATGGGTCTTCAAGAACTCGAATATTACGGTCTGTGCCTATAAACTATTTGAGATTCTTATGCTATCACTATGGCATGCTTTAGATCTAGCACTTTGATCATGTTTGTTGTCTAGTTCCATAATTCATCTACTTCTCTTATATGTATAAGAAGAAAGAAATACGCCATAGAGAAACTGAAAGTTTAACTAGAATACCTAACATTCATTGCACATGGGACTCTAGTGGATCTATATTCATTCCGCATTCATGCTAATATATGCAAGTGTTTTGATCAACTATAGACCTAAGTTCAAATAGAGCCTGTTAATGACTGAATCTCTCCTAATCATCCCTTAATGATCATAGATAATAGTATGGGCCACTATAAGGATTGGTTAGGAGCTATTTTTGAAATGCCAAACTTTGAAATGAAGTCAATATTCATTGTGTTGAGGAATATTTATCGGGTGGATCTAGTTGAAGAGAGAAATCCATGTTGCATAACATTTGTCTGAGTTGAGCAGCCTCAAATCGACTTAAGAGAGAGAGAACTCCATAACCTTCAAGAGTCGACATTTGAAGCATCCCATTCCATGTTGTTTGCTACATGGCAGCTCGCCATGTGGCACACATACATCCCTTTTTGCACTGTAGATCCAAACCTATGACTAATGTTAACAACATTTATCTTGTCTTTTACAAATGACTAAGATGTTTTCCCAAAAAGACTTTGTAACAATAATCACGTGAACCACCTCATAACCAAAATAGTATGGATGCTACATATCTCCTTTCCCTCG
Source organism: Dipteris shenzhenensis (assembly GCF_047967505.1). Lineage (NCBI taxonomy): Eukaryota > Viridiplantae > Streptophyta > Polypodiopsida > Gleicheniales > Dipteridaceae > Dipteris > Dipteris shenzhenensis. The sequence goes on along the minus strand of NC_141619.1, from coordinate 26,295,485 downwards.
TTGAAACTATGTCACACATGGAATGTCAACCACATGCTCAAGGAATTATATGCTAGTTTGATTGTAAGCAAGGGTGGTCTCTTTCTTGCTAGTCCAACCATAGGCAACGGTGACGCTTATTACTTGAGCTCAACCAAAATTAACATTAGTTATCGTATGCAACCCTTCCCATTGCATAGGGACATCCAAGGATTTAATTTTCAAAGTTTTTGAATCCTCTTCTAGGGATCTTGTGCCCTTTGTTGTTGCTACGTATGTGGATGATCTCATTCCAAAACTATTTTTACAACTAGAAGTCGAGTGAGTCTTATACAAAATGTCTTGAACCAAGTGATGATCTATAGGAATGGCCACTAGTTGAGGTGGATTGCCCAACCAAAATAGATAATATTGAAAAGGCTTAATTATTTTCTCAAAGTTCTCGCTTTAAAAGGTCTGTAGTGTGAACCCGCTCTCTTTTTTAATGTGTAGTCCGAGAAATACTAGATGCGCCTTGCTTGTGTATCGTTCAAAGTAATGTATTAGGTATCCTTCTATCTCCTCCATATCTATTGCAAACCCAAGGCAGTAAAGCATTCAAAGAAGGTCTTATTAACCAAACCTCTCCACTAGCTGTCCTTAGTATAGGGGCCATAAGTGGACAATGTGGTCCTTACACCACATGTGGAAAAGTTTCATATTGGATAAAAAGTGAAAAAAGGGAAACATATAAGGAAAAAATATTTGAGACATCTAAGTTTAAAAATGCAACAACTAGAGTGAAAAAATTCTAATCAAAATTAAGAATTATTACTAATATTGATTAATATTGAGCCACACATTTGGCCCATCTACCGGTAGGTGCATAGGATCTACCTCATCAAGGAGTACGTACAAATAGTTTTCATTACGTAAATAGATTATAAGTCATATTGAATAGAATATTATTTTCATAACCCAAATAGAATATTAATTTCCATGTGTTTTTTTTGTGCATGCGCCAGCCAATGCACAGGTTCTAGCACCACTATTCGTATGCAGATAGAGATGCTGAGAGCTGAGATGAGGGCACTGCAGGATGCTAGGGCACCCCCTCACTTGGTTGCGAGCCTGGATTCAATTATTGAGGCTCTGAATCGATTGGACACAGTTGAGGACGTTGTGGATAGCTTTCAGGCACAGGCTGAGGCGGAGATCACTGGTGGTGGCTTGGATTGGAGAGCCATTCGACAGTTGTTTGAGCGTGAGTCACATCACAGGGAGGCCTTGGACGATATGTTTTGGGATGGTCACACCGAGGCGATGCGACCACGATCAGGGCTCCCCTTGCATATTTTACGATGTAGGCACCCCATCATAGTAGCACACATTTATCCGAGATATCTCGCTGCGAATGGTGGTCGATTGCCTCACAACCACCAAATAGCCAGGTCGTTTGCCATGCAGCTTTACGCTGAGTTTGTCCTTGGTCATCGGGTGGACTACCTTAGTACCCGTCCAGGATACCCGTCCAGGATCAGGAGCGGGACGTGGTAGGATGGGGCGTCAGGAGCGTCAGATTGTAGGTGTTCGGCGTCGACACGAGGGACCAGAGTTGCACACCATCCCTGCACCGGCATTGCGAGCGGTGGGAGGACAGATTAGGGGGGATGTTCATTTAGTGGCATCATCCTTGCAGCACATGGTCTCTGCCCTATCGAGATCTATTGCGATTCCACCTCCCCCACCTCGATCATCGATGGAGCATCCCACATCTACACCACCTCCCACATCTACGGCGCCTCAGCACGAGTTGGAGGCTCGAGACACATGGATTGCAGAGTTGGAGGCATTGTTGGTCGAGTCTAGGGACGAGGTTAGTTATTTTGATTATGTTAGTTTATTTTTTTGTAGCGTGTTTTGAACTGAAGTTTTTTGGTTAATTCTCACCATGTACGTGACATGTTTGCATTGCAGGCACATCTATTGCGTCAGGAGATGGAGTCTCGCGTACGACTGTTGCAGACAAATTTGGAGGAGCAGAGGATTCGGACACGCATAGCATACCATCGCGCAGAGCACTATATTTTGCAGTTGAGGCATATTAGTCGTGATCCATCGCGCCATAGGATCGACCCCGGCATGGCCCTATACCCTGCTCCTCCTGTAGATGTGCCGACTAGGACACCCATAGACGCAGCAGTCATAGCGAGGCTTCCTACTGCCACTTGTGTCCTCTGCCACGAGGAGTTTGACACCGTAGGGTGGTTTGGACTAGGGTGCGGCCACATCGCACATCTCCATTGCATGACCCGCCACATGGTGGCACGTTCAGTGTGCCCTGTATGCTTTGCTGACATTGATGTGGCGACATACAGAGGACTGGGCATGGATGATCTATATCCTGGTCATCGTCAGGCTGTTGATCCATTCGCCCGTGTAGTCTTGACAGAGCACTACAGGGAGGAGGCACAGAGAGCGTTGCTGATGCAGGAGGGTGCGGATACATCGGTGGTTGCATCATGCGTTCCACGATGCTTTTCGTACGGTGATTTCATGCCAGGTGACGAGGCACGAGCGGAGGAGGCACGTCGGATTGAGCGAGAGGCAGAGCTGCAGACATCATTGCAGCAGTGGGTGGAGCAGCAGCTAGGGCGGGGCCGAGACCAGCGTCTTTCACATGTAGAGACGATTACTCGCGCTGGATTTGAGGCACGAGTATTCACAGATGCACGGCTATGGGAGCTGAGACGCGCATACATAGAGGAGGCGAGGGAGGCAGAGATGGCAGCAGTGGCGCGTGCAGCATGCCCTCCTCTTCATCAGGATGAGGCTGGCCCATCTCATGCAGGTGATGAGGCTGGCCCATCTGAGCCGGCTTTGCCTGAGGGCACACAGCAGACGGTTGGGCAGCGGGTCATACAGGAGCCACGTCAGCGTTCCACTAGAAGATCATATGTAGAGTTATCAGATTCGGATTCAGATTGATTGTTTAGGCTTCACACGTTTCTTGTATAGGGATGCACTTTTGCAGCATGATGATGATGATGTACAAATTCATTTTGGTACTTTCATGATATTGTTCCCACTTTTATGATGTATGAGCATTTTCGTACTTTCATGATGTTCTTCACACTTTGTTTATCTCAGTTTATCTCAGTTTATAGTTTGTTTAATACATAAGGTGTTTAAAAAAGAATGCCATGTGAAGTAATTGTAAACATTAAACATTAAACATATCAAAATTCATCTTTTTTTGGATGAAAATTTTATTTTGCTGATAAAAGTTTTTCATTTTTTAAACAAAAATTTTATTCTATTCATGTTTGTCAATAAAGTGTGTTTCAAAATCCAAATTTTCATCAATTTTTCAAAAAGACAACTATTGTCATATTCATGCTTCCAAATCTAGCCTTCCCATCTTAATATCAAAATATGTTGAAATTCAACCATTTGATAAACTAATTTGTATAAAAAGAAAATTACTTTTTTTAGACAATGCCATAGCCCAATGTAAAATTGTTTCATCAAATGAAATTAGATATTAAAGTAACATCAATTTTACCAACTTTCAATTTATGCTATTTACAAAAAGTATTCTAGAAATGTATATTGGTACAAAACTTATCCATGACTCCGAGGGCAATGTTGTTACCTATGTGTAAATCAATTGATAAAAAATTCTTTCAACACCAATGAACTTGAGGGAATGTGTGATCTAGAGATACTTAAACAACATGACAAAAGGAAAAAATTCGAGAAATCACCAATGTGTGGACATGCTTAGTTTGTAGGGTGTAGAAATTCTTGTATATGGATTTGATATGGGCACTTGCATAGAAAACAATTGGTATTTCAAAGAAAAAGCTCTAGCAACTCTCTTAGTTGAATGAAGCAGTTTCTTCTCCTTTGCAATTTGTCATGTTTTTTAAATTAAAGGAGAGAATACTTTTTGCAAATGATAATACTAGACATTTTTAGGTTCTGCAATAAAATATAAGTAATATTTTATGCATTCTTTTTTCACAATTCTAGTTTTTTAATATTATTGACATGAAGCGTATATTTTGTCCCTACAATTTTTAAAAAATATAAATTTTTTGGGGATTTTTTTCAAAAATGGAGTTAGACTTGTCCTTTGCATGATTTTGCTGTTATTTATTATGACTCAGTGTTTAATTTGTCTCTTATTGTTAACAATACTTGTGCTAATTGGTGATCAAAGAAAATAAGACCTAATTATTTGTCATATTCGAACCACAATCACATGTGCCTTCCAAATCACAATCGCATATGCCTTCCAAGTTTCTAAGGACTATTTCAATTTCCTTAATATGACATTTGCCAATGCACCAATCTAATTATTATGCATGTATAAAAGATAATGAACATAAAGAAGAGAAATCAACACAATTGGCGCAAACCAAATCAGTTGGAGACCAAATCTTGCGTGGATGTACGTCTAGGGTAGCCTAAGAGGCGTGTGAAGTTTCGTCCCCAACAGGGTTTAGGATTTAGGGTCCAGGGTTTAGGGTTTAGGGTTTAGGGTTTAGTCGTGCTAGTAGGGATTGCTTCTACGTGGCGCAAACCAAATCAGTTGGAGACCAAATCTTGCGTGGATGTACGTCTAGGGTAGCCTAACAGGCGTGTGAAGTTTCGTCCCCAACAGGGTTTAGGATTTAGGGTCCAGGGTTTAGGGTTTAGGGTTTAGGGTTTAGTCGTGCTAGTAGGGATTGCTTCTACGTGGCGCAAACCAAATCAGTTGGAGACCAAATCTTGCATGGATGTACATCTAGGGTAGCCTAAGAGGCGTGTGAAGTTTCGTCCCCAATAGGGTTTAGGATTTAGGGTCCAGGGTTTAGGGTTTACGGTATAGGGTTTAGTCGTGCTAGTAGGGATTGCTTCTACGTGGCGCAAACCAAATCAGTTGGAGACCAAATCTTGCGTGGATGTACATCTAGGGTAGCCTAAGAGGCGTGTGAAGTTTCGTCCCCAACAGGGTTTAGGATTTAGGGTCCAGGGTTTAGGGTTTAGGGTTTAGGGTTTAGTCGTGCTAGTAGGGATTGCTTCTACGTGGCGCAAGCCAAATCAGCTGGAGACCAAATCTTGCGTGGATGTACGTCTAGGGTAGCCTAAGAGGCGTGTGAAGTTTCATCCCCAACAGGGTTTAGGATTTAGGGTCCAGGGTTTAGGGTTTAGGGTTTAGTCATGCTAGTAGGGATTGCTTCTACGTGGCACAAACAAAATCAGTTGGAGACCAAATCTTGCGTGGATGTACGTCTAGGGTAGCCTAAGAGGCGTGTGAAGTCTCGTGCCCAACAGGGTTTAGGATTTAGGGTCCAGGGTTTAGGGTTTAGGGTTTAGTCGTGCTAGTAGGGATTGTAAAAATGTATGCATTTGTCCTTCCACGTGGCGCATACCAAATCAGTTGGAGACCAAATCTTGCGTGGATGTACGTCTACGGTAGCCTAAGAGCCGTGCAAAGTTTAATCTCCAATAGATAAGTCCACATGCATATTTGGTTAGTACGTGCGCCATTTTTCACACGTAGTCGTGCTAGTAGGGATTGTCAAAATGTACGCATTATACCTTCCACGTGGCGCATACCAAATAAGTTGGAGACCAAATCTTGCGTGGATGTTTGTCTAGGGTGGCCTAAGAGTCGTGCGAAGTTTCATTCCCAACAGATAAATCCACATGCGTATTTCGTTAGTACATGCGCCATAGCTCATACGTAGTCGTGCTAGTAGGGATTGTAAAAATGTACGCATTGTACCTTCCACGTGGCGCATACCAAATCAATTCAGACCAAATCTCGCGTGGATGTATGTCTAGGGTGGCCTAAGAGTCGTGCGAAGTTTCATCCCCAACAAGCAAGTCCACATGCGTATTTCGTTAGTACGTGCGCGAATTTTCTCAGTCACGTTTTTAAAATGTCCTAAAGCACAAAACAAATTACAACATTACTACTAATAAACAATTTTTTGTATTACAAACACAACAAATCCCATTGAGAAGACATCGGACATCATGTTAAAAATAGAATCTAATACAATGATGTGTATGAACATGTATACAGCCATCATAGTGAAATACAAAATATGAGTCCATGAAAATTACAATGGTACGGTCACACAGTGAGCCTATACATATCGAATACAAAAAAGTGTAATCAACTAGTGATACCCAATAAAAATCAATCTGATCAACTGATGATCCCAAAAAATATGATATGTAATGTGCTACTCCTCAGGATCAGCTCTCATGCCAATAGTTGCAAGTATGCTCTCGTGATCCGCCACTGCAAGGCGCCATCATGGAGTGGACGTCGCCTTGCGAGTGCGAACACGACTCAAAGTAATCTTGATCCCAACAACAAGATGAGAATACATGTATGCCTCCTAATCCGCCATGTACTCTTGGAACTCAATATAGCGACCACGCCTCTGTATCTGCTGAAAATAGTGGCCACCTACGATCATGCTATGAGCATTGAAGTGCATCCCATGCCCATCCACTGTATCCTCATTCAGCACACTCTTCAGCATAGAGCATCGCAACAAGTAATAATCCACACCCTCCTCGTTGCCCTTCGAAGCAATAACCGAGAAAATATCACCAATACACAAAATATCTGTAAGCTGGTCATAATGTCTAGAGGAACTGAATCCCGCATCCTGATCATCATTGACCTCCTCCCAAGGCTGGAAGGGAGAAAGCACTCGCCGTACCCATGGATCGGCCCATGGTATCATGGAGCACCCTCCCCAATCATCATCAATGCATGCAGAGCAAAAACATGCAAACCATCGAGAAAAGATCGCGGGGTGAGACTCACCTACGCTCCTGATGGAATGGAAATCAAGAGTCCCAGGCACGGAACGACAATCAAAAGGCCTAGACCGATCAAGACTCCCAATGTCCACGCACCAAAAATACCGGCTCACCACCCTATCGTCACGCGACTGAAACGAGGAGGTAGCACTAGTGGATAAGTGCTGGCTGCACCACTGCACCACATCATGTGCATCCTTGAAGCGATCGGCACTGTGACGCAACTCGTATCGACGCAAAGCACGCTTCACGCAAGCACCTGCACCATCGTGCTCGCCCTTACCGTGCCCTGTCTCGAAGTAGCTCCATGTAATCGGAATGCCTGTCTCACGGTGCCATCTGCAGAACCAATAAAACTGTCTAGCGGATTTGAACTGACCACCGCAACCGTCTGACCAGATCCAGCGCCGCTGCCATGTGACACCATGATCCCTCAAGAAACTATCATGCAAAGTGAAGCAATGCTGCACAAAATGGGCATCATGCGATCGATCATCACTAATGTAGAAGTGATACTCTCGCACAATGACGCGTGAGTCCATGGTGCTATCAATGCCATCCACATGAGCCTGTGCATGACGATAGCTAATGTGCACAAATATAGCAACCTGCAATATGGCATTGAAAAAAAATATGACTATTGAAATAATTCAATATAATGAGGCGGGGAAAAAATCAATACTCAATCACACATCACCTGTTCGGAGAAATAGTACTCCGATTGGTTCTCATGCTGTGGTGCAAAGGTGTAATTCTCCACAAAGTCCACCACTGAGACAACCACCCCTGTAGGAAATGTCCTCAAACATGCACAGAACTGACGATCCTCCCACTTCGCAGTGTGCGAGTGGCGTATGTAGCGGTACAGCTTCCCTCGAAAACTGTCAATGAATACAACACGTGGTGTCTCCTTCCCCACAAGCTGCAACCTCCTCGACTGTGCACCACCATCTAATGTCAAGGTACAGTACTCATACTGCTACCAACGAACCATCTGCACATCACAAGTATCTAGTGCAACTCGTGGCACTCTAGCAAAGTCACCACACAAAGTACACGTGCCTTCCACACAATCAAGGGAGTGGAATAAAGCATCACCATCTCGTGTACACAATATGGAATGAATGAAGTCGCGAGGGCTAGTAGGAACCACTCCCCTATGACCATCAAGGGAACGGAATACGTCATACATCAATCCAAAATCCACATGGTAGCGACAACAGCATGTGTCACGCTCCTGAGAGCATCGCACAAACCATGGCCTGCATCGCTCAAATGACCTCTGCCCAATCTTGAACTCTGGGTGCGCCTCTACAAACTGAGTGTACAACTCAGTCTGGGTACACTCCAAAAAACATGCACCATGCTCAATGTACACACCGCGTGACACCCTCTTCCGCAATGCCTTCTTGAAGACTGGGGATGCTCTGCAATGCTCCTCCCAAAACTGTTGTATGAAGGACCTAGTGGAATCATCCAACAATCGATCGCTGCGAGGTGCACGACCACTCGAAGCCCAAAGAGCATCAGTCTCACTATCCTCTAGACTCTGCCTCCTAATGATGCCTGCTCGCAATGTGCGCGGTGCAATCTGAAGACTTCAGACGTGAAGCGGTACGCACATGGCCTATCATATGAGGTCTACTAATGGCAGCCACAATAGCACGACGTGCTGCCAAGGCATCACTGGAGTTCCTATGCTTAATAGAAGCATAGGAACGTCGAACACTGCTAAGGACCTCGCTAGATACAACCCTATCTCTACGTGCACCAAGACCAGCAAGCCTCCTACACTCTACCAAGTCAGGGTGATCAATCAAGGACGTGAGAAGAGAAGACTGCGAAGCTGGCGTGAGGTCACAAAAAAAAAACTGCACAATCTTGCTAGTACGACGACGGATAGTGGACTTCGGCAAGTCACGTCGTGAAGCAACACTACTGCTGCAAGGTGGGGCAAGGGGATCAATGGGAGATGGTAGGGTGGACGGGGGAAGGGAGGCGCCAAGCGGAGCGGGGGGAGGGGGAGGGGGGAGGGTGGAGGGGGAAGAGGTAGAGGTGGAGGCCAAAATGTAGGTGGCTAGGGGAAGGGCGGAGGCTAGAAGTAGGGGAGCGGATGAGGATGGGGGGACAATGGAGGTGGGGGTGGGGGTGGAGGTGGGGGTGGAGGTGGGATGTAGAGGTAGAGCTGGAGGTGGATCAGTGGTGGCAGCGCGAGCTCAAGCTCTAGAGGCTCTCTTGCGCTAACGAGCCTTCCGCTTGCGCTCCTCGTCAATGAGATTTGGGGGGGGGTTCCTACATCTTTCACGTCTACTAGCTCTATGGCTTTGAGAACCCATTCTCAATGAAAGTAGGATGGAAGGTGTGACAAAGTGATGAGGAGGCAAGAATGGCTAAGAATGGGTGAAATGAACCAAAACGTGGTGTCTTATAGAGAGCCTCAACTCATCCACTAGATTGCTCTTAGATTGCTCTTCATTATTATTGGTGGAGAGGTGCTAAGATTGAAACTAATTGGCTAAGTTTTGGTGCTAGATTGATACTAATTAGCTAAGTTTTGTACCTTCAAATACCTCGATCGAGGTCTGCTATGCCCAGAGTCCCGATCATATACCTCGATCAGACCTTATACCTCGATCGAGGTATTCAGTGCATTACGCATGTATGAACCTAGATCGAGGTATCCCTAGGTGTCCTTGGTCATATACCTCGATCGAGGTAATGCATGCCTCACCCAGATCATATACCTCGATCGAGGTATTGTATGCCTCGCACATGGTCATGTGTATACATCTGGCTGATGTGGCACCATACATGGTCATGATGTGGTAATATAGTCTCTTCCTGCATGGTCATGATGTGGTAATGTAGTCTCTTCCATGACATTGAAAGGTGATGTGGCATGATGAGTTGGCATTCATGAGGTGGTAGATTGACATGGCAAAGTGAGGTGGAGGGATTGGTGACGTGGCAAGGTTGAGGAGGTATGCCAAGGTGGCATTGTGTGATCACATGGCTGATGATGTGGAATGATGAGGTGGCACATGTGGCAGCACGTGTGGCAATGTAAGGTGACATGGCAAGGAGTGATGTCACATCTCCTTGATGAGATGGCACCACGTGGTCTAACAACGTGGCATGGTTTTGATGACTCAGCCTTCCACATGGGCAGCATGCAGACTCCAAAGGCTTGCCACTAGGGTCGGTGATGCTCCTAGCCTACCTCACCAAGCCTAATACCAAGCCTACCTTGTCTTGGTATTAGGCTTGGGTGGCCCTTTTTCCCCCACAAAAGGGAGATTTAACTGTTGGAGGCCATATCGTACGTTTCCCTTACTCAAATTTAACCAAAATTTTTTCCTCTTATTCATCACGCAGAGGACTAAAAATATTGACATTTTTGAAATGTTTGGTTATGTTTGAGACTTACTAGATTTATTTTTAATATTCTTTGTTGATCCTCTTAGGAGTAAAAGTAAAAATTAAACTTCAATCTTCCTAAATCTAACCGTTGGATTTGGGATTTGATGATTCAACCACACACCCTTATGTGCCTACTAACCTTCCACCGAATTGGATTTGCTTAATTATTCAAAATACTAAAAAAATGTGGTGTGCTACAAAAATGCATGTATTTTATGACTTTATTTATTATAAATAATTATTTATAATTAGATAAATCATTCAAAAAATTACCAATAAATCAAGTTAAGCTCTACATAATGCAAAGAGACCACTTACAAAGTTTCAATAACATTTAATCTAAAATGAGTGAGAAATTTAGAATTTAATATGACACTCTCTATTCGTGACAAACGTGTGACCACCCTGGAACCATGCCGTGTGACACAAAGAAATTTTTTGTGTGTGCATCGAATTTTCGATAAGACTATACGATTGAGTGCACAATAGCAAGTGTGATGTTGTGTCAGAAGACTTCAAAGACTAGATCCATAGGGAAGTAGGTGAGATTTGCATTTTTGTGTGCTAAAAAGCTTGTTTTTCCACCTCCTAAGGATTGGGGAGTGAACAAAAAGTGGACACCCTTAGCTTGCTACTTCCCAAAATGATGTATAGTACATTTACTAATATGGAGCGTATGGAGGATGATCATGGCCATGGACGTGATGATGACCGTGATACAAGAGAGGAGGATGATCATGAGATAGGAGATATAGATATTGAGGCCGGCATTACCCGTGAGGACGAGCCTACCATTGGAGATGCTGATTTCGATGAGCACATGAGTGGCACAAGTAGTAGTGGGTTGAATGTATTTGTAGATCTAAACACTTGTTTGGATTTTGAAGTAGATAGTTTGGCAAGGGTTGATCTCATTGAGGATGAGATTGAACCGTAGCCCCACAATTGATATTGGCAAAACTATTTTACATATTGTCTCATTCTCCTCATTTCACTTAATTCTTGTATATGTGGGCTTGCAAAAAATTATGTGCTTTGGTAATCATGGGCAATGTTTGGAAAGCAATGATGTACACCAAAATCTCACTTTTTGTATTCTCTGGAGCGCGTCTATTTACGCGTCTAAATGCGCGTCTGAGTCTTAGTGTAAACGCATAAATAAACGCGCAAATACATGCGCAAATAGACGCGCTAATAAACGGGATGTTAGACGGGCCCGTATTTTCTCAGGTACGACGTGCAAATAGACGCGGTGATTTACACGCAAATAGACAAGCGCTTAGCCGCGCATTTAGACGCGCCCGTAATTTCTCTACTAAAGCAACGACTATAGACGCACCCGCTATTTTGCGCGTCTACCAAGCGCGTCTATAGTTGCTTTGTGTTGTTGTGGTTAAACCCATATCATGCACCAACATTGTCCATAAATGCTATGGGAAGCGAATGAGTACTTCAAGCTATAGTGGTAATGGTATATGTAGTGGCTACTTACCAAATCGGAAGGGAGTTTTTTGAATGTATGAAGTTCTGAAAATCCAAAAAGTTCGAGTGCGAAATTATGAAGGATGTTTTGAAGATCCAAAATTCCAAAGTTCCATGTCTGTAGGTCCATACTCTGAGAGATATCTCAAGCATGCGAGAGGAACGACACCTTGTGAAAATCAAAATTGTTGTATGCATTGATAATCATGAAGTGCATAATAATAGTTTTTTTGTGGAGGGTGTAATTGTTTATGCCAAGGTCCGGAGTGTTCTATTCCAAAGGATTCAATCATTTCAATCGCCACACCCACTGCCTCCGACATGTCCATATAAAGGATTAGTTCAGTGGTAGTTCGCATGTTTGGCATTGCACTCTTCTAGCTGTTTCTAGTTCCAGCTTACTGAAGCTTTTCCAAGAACTTTCGCTTGTTGTTCTCTATGTTGGAGGATGTCCTTGGCACATAGTTGCTCAAGGTGCAGAGATTTCATCATCGTGTCCTGAGCTTGATTTACTTTCAGCCGTAGCCAACAGAGAGATGGGTAGCAAACCAACAGGTGCATCGGCTCGTCGAAGTAAGAGACTTCAAAGGGAGATAAAGTCACCCGTAGTGGAAGCTCATGACCTTTCATAAGATTCGGCCACTGAGTCGGATCCGTTGGTGAAAAAGCAATAAATCAGTGACAGTCCACCGATATTCCAAGAAAAAAAGGTGTCTCTAGATTTGGGATTACATAAGAAATGGTTTTAAAATATTAAGTTATATGATTTCACATGTCTACCCTAGGTATTGTGGAAGGATAACTCGGATGTTCTCTGTCAATTTCAAGTATTACAACAAACGGGAGGAGAAATTGCTATGGGAGTGAAAATCACACCAGATTTAGTTGTGAGTGTGTTTTGTTTGCCCTATTATTCAGAGGAGGTTCAATTTGATAGATGTTCAAATGAGATCATGATGGCCGATCTTGGAAATCCAGTTTCATCCAAAAAATTATATATGATTAGTTCCAATCAGAAAGCAATAGTTGGGTTGATTTGTAGAGAGGGTTGTGTTACTAGTGCATAATGATTATATGGCCAAAGAAAATTATGCTTACTTGTTAGCTGCAGGACAAGGGGAAAAGGTATCGTGGGCGATGCTAGTGTACAAAAAGTTAATGCAAGAGATATCAAGGACACAATCCCGGACTTCGAATCAATTTTCCAACAGTAGCAACTTGTGCAGTTTCAACAAAGGCAACAAATGGTATCAACACCGGTTCATCCTACTAACACAACATAATTTTTTCCTAAGATATTGTCTGTGCATGTACCAGAGGATCTAGTAGCAAAGAAGACAAGTGCAGGAACCAGTCTCGGGGGGTGCACTACTAAGAAATTCTAGGTATCATGTGCATTCAAGGGGCATTTAAAAAACCCCTCAACTAAAATTTATACTCCAATAAAACCACCCCTCTTTGCTCATGAACTAACGGATTTTTTTCAAAATTTGAATTAAAAAACCCATCTTGTTACTATAAGCCTGTTAAATGTTTTCCAAAAGTGGGATTACAATACCCCTCCTTTTAAATGCACGTGGTACACTAAAATTTTCATAGGTGAACCCCCCGAGGAACCAGTCATGAGTTCCAAAAGAGTTCATGGCAAGAGGAAGAGGTGCAGACAGAGGAGATGATGCAAGCTTTAAAGACTATTCAAGACTTGACTGATGCGGAGGATGAAAAGCCGAAAGATCAACAATACATTGATATTGATACTGGTACAGAAAAGCCAGATCTTGTTACAGAAGAACCAGATGCGGTTACAGAAGAACCAAAGACTATTATAGAAAGTTTAGGAGAACAGGTTACCCCAATGCAAGATGAAAATCATGGACATGATCATGAACAAAGGAGGAATCGACAAATGTTATATAATATCATGTTTTTTTATGTGATGGAAATTCTATGATAGGACAAAGCTTGTCAATAGAAAAAGAAGGAAATTTAGGCATTGATTCATGTTTTTAAGATGTATTTGTTCTTTTCTAGGGTATAGGGAGTTGGTCATTTTGGGTTAAAGTGAAATTTGGGTTGTGAGAATTGAGTTGGATGGTAGGATTCAGAGATTCTCTGGTTAGTAAATGTCTTTCATAAGTTGTCTTTTAGAAGTTGGAAATAATCTTCATGGTTGCTAGCCTTGTTGCATGCAATGTGGGCCCAGGGCAGTACACCCTCATGTGTTGGCCAGCTTGTATAATGGGGTCTTTTCGGACATCATCTTGTCTTAAATCAGAAGTTGGAAATAATCTTCATGGTTGCTAGCCTCGCTGCATGCAATGTGGACCAAGGGCAGTACACCCTCATGTGTTGGCCAGCTTTTATAATGGGGTCTTTTTTAAGGGATGACCTCTCTCCTAATGAAAGTCTGCTTCGCTCTTTCTCTCCCAAAAAAAGAAAACAAGGGAAAAAAGATGAATAACATTCATTAGGCCTACCTTGTAAATGTGAGAAAATTTTAAAGGATTCCCCTAACGTCAGAAATAGTTAGAGGAAACTGTTATTTTATTTTTTCCCGATGGATGGACGAAATAAAATCTCACAAAGATAATTTTAAATGAACCCCCCTAAAACCTTCCCTCAAGGTCCCTAGGGCATGGGGAAAAAAAGACGTGTTTGAAACATTTAAGGGATTCCCCTAACGTAAGAAATAGTTAGAGGAAACCACTATTTTAAATTTTCTGGATGGAAATAAAATCTCAATAAAAATAATTTTAGCTTTCAAATGAACCCTACTAAAACCTTCCCTCAAAGGTAGGGCACGAGAAACAAAAAGATGTGTTTTGTTGTTTGGAGGAAGCTGTGTTTGTTTCGAGGAGGAAGCTGAGGTCAGGGTTGCAGCAATGACGACGTAGGATGTATTTATTTTGAGGTCTTCCTTGTCCTCCCAATGGGGATTTAGATGTACTTGGTCGCTTGATGCAGGATGTACTTATTTTGAAGTCTTCCTTGTGGACCCAAATTCTTCCAATGGGGATGAGGTGGGTGAAGCAAGCCGTCAGAAGGGTTGAAGAGATATTTACTTTTCGAGGTCTTCCGTTGGGGTCTTCCGTCTCCGATATAAATACATTGGGGTTGAAGAGAGTTTTCTTTTTTGACCTTTACGTAGTAGTGAAAGTCTTCTTTCTCCTGTAGTACTAAGCGGGCAAGCAATGGGGTGGGAGCAGCTTGCAGCTGTCCACTCACATTTGCCAATCTGCGCCGGTGCCTGCGATGTGGGAGTGTGTGGGCGAGTGAGTGGACGACTGTCTCTGCACCCATATGCGGTCTTCCTTTACTTTGGCCGCCATGATGCGCACACAAGAAGTAGGCTCTCGAACAGGCTTAAACTCCTCCGGCGGCGACGATGGCAAACCTCGTTGCTCAACAGAGATGATGCCGAAACCCTTGCGGCAACAGAGACCAAAGCTCAAGAAGGATGTTCACTCGATTTCTCGCTGGATTTCGCTCGATTTCGAGCAGGATTACGCTCGATTCATCGCTGAAACAAGCTAAAATTCCCGCGAGAACAATGCCGAGAAGAAATGCAACCGAAACACCAATGATTGCAACAAAAACACAGCAGCAGCCACAGACAACAATGACCACGACTGCCCTTAAACCCTACCTTTAAAGTTTTCACCCTTAAACCCTACCTTATTAAACCCTAATCCCCCTTAATCTCGTAACCCTAAAAAAAACCACCTTGCACATAGAATTTGGCCGCCATGATGCGCACACAAAAACTCAAGTGGACTAGGTCTTCCTTCTCCTTCTCCTACCGATATTCCTGCTCACATACATATGTCCAGTGGACTACTGTCTCTGCACCCATATGCGGTCTTCCTTTACTTTGTGTTGAGGCCTTCCTAGTGTTGTTGCGATACCTCCATTCCTGCTCACACACACGGATCACCTCCAGTGGACTAGCTACTGTCTCTGCTCCCATACACAAAGCCAACAATGGCGGAGACCTCTGCCTGTTATGATAATACCAGTCGACCGCACGCCATTTGCTTGCCATGCCCTGCTCAAGGCCTCCTCATGAACCTCGCCACAGCTCTCGCATCCTCTCATGGCTTCTCCATCACCTTCATCTACTTCCAACAATCCTACCTAGACGCTCAGCGCAAACACCTCCTCGACCACCTCCACCCTTCCATCCGCATCCAAGTCCTCCCTGATGGCCTCACCTCCGACCTATCCCATGACCTCTCCCTCTTCTTCCAAGCCCTCCCCGCCATGCACACCAGCTTCCGAAACTTCCTCCACGAGTATCTTGCCTCCCCCGATCACCATCCGCCCATCTCTTGCATCATCTCCGACACTTTCGTGCCTTGGGCTCAGGATGTCGCCAACTCCTTTGGAATCCCCCGAGTCGACTTCTGGACTTGCACCGCCGCCTGCTACCTCATGTTCCTCCACATTCCTCACCTCATTTCCAAGGGGTTTCTTCCCCTCAAAGGTAAACAAACCTCTTGCGTGCTTTGGGCTTGTGCAGATTCAAGCTTCATGTTGGGCATTTTTCTCACCCATTTGTTGTGGATTCTGCAGCCCCGATCGCCAACTGGAGTGGAGAAGGGGAGGCTTTGATCGACTTCATACTTGGACTCCCACCGTTTCCAATCACGGAAATGCCTCGCGAGTGTATCGTCGAAGACCTCTCAAGCCCCTTTATCGAGTTCTTCCTTGCAACTTTCGCTCCTGTGCGGGAGGCGCACACTATCCTTATTCATTCGCTTTACGAGCTAGAACGCGACGCATTCGACGCCTTGCGTGCAGACGGTATCGAAGCCTACTCGGTTGGTCCATTGTTAGGCTTCGACCCCGTCCCCAAGCATGATTCAGGCGCTCTAGTAACAAAGCCGGCTTCCGTACAAGAAGATTGTTTGACCTGGCTGGACTCCCAGGCCATTTCGTCCGTCATATATGTTGCCTTCGGCTCACTTGCGTTCTTGTCTCTTGAGGAAACCGTGGAGCTAGCGCACGGCCCGGAGCAAAGCGGACAAGCGTTCCTATGGGTGATTCGTTCCGATTCCAGAACAGGTGGTTTGTCGCAGATTCTACCTGAAGGCTTTCTCGAGAGAACGAAGGAAAGGGGTCTCATAATCTCGTGGGCACCGCAGCCAGCGGTGTTGGCGCATCCGTCGGTGGGGGGGTTCTTGACTCACTGTGGATGGAATTCAACGGTGGAGAGTCTATGGAGCGGGGTACCGCTAGTGGGATGTCCGAGGCTGGCAGAGCAGAAGTCGAATATGAGGAGTATTGCGAAAGAGTGGAAAATTGGGTTAAGGTTGGAGACGAAGCCCGACGGCACGTTCACGAGGGAGGCTGTGAAAGCAGCGGTGGAAACGCTGATGCAAGGGGAGGAGGGTGAGGAGGTGAGGAGCAAAGCCAAGGAGCTAAGCAAAATTGCAAGGAGGACTATTAGTGCTGGTGGATTATCTTATTCCAATCTAGGTAAGTTCGCCCACAACATGAAATGTCCTTGAATTCCATGCAAAAAGATTCCGTTACTAATAAATAAGTTCACAGGTTTCATATTGCCTTTTTAATATAATAGTGCGCCGCCCCCCCCCCCCAAAACAACACACAATGGAGAAGGGGAATCCCCTCATTTGGCCCCCACCTGGAAGAGCTTGACTAAAACGGCCCTTACCAACCAAAAGGTCTCCTTCATAGACCATGGGGCCTCCTCCACGTGTTTGTCATTAACGCTTTCATGTTTAACATATTGTCCTCTTGTGTAACCAGCACCACCCAATGGCACCCATTGCTTCTCTCCCATGGGCGGGCACCAGGCAATATTATTATTATATTCTTGTATTAGGAAGATTATTGGGCCATTAAGGACATTGTATACATAATGATTTATCATTTTTCCAATAAACCTTTAGATGTGAATCGTGATATGAAAACATTTCCCTTGATTTTGGGATACTCTCCATAGGTCTCTTGATGCAATGCACTAGGTATTACAAATTTACCATTTCTTCATCTCTACCTTTATGAATGCACCCACACATAGGTTAAGTCTCCACATCATTGAGAATGTGGATTACGAGGTACAAAATATTATGAACATGGGCCATCTCCTCTTTTCTTTTTCTCTCATCAAAAGCATTTCTTCAGTGTTGCTCAAACTCGAAAAACAGACTACCGTCAATTGGTGGGTTGGAGGTGCTGGGTTGTCTTCTCATATCTAGAGCTTGCTAAGCTTATGCATTGGAGACGTGTGTCTTTTGCATGGAAGGGGGGATGAGATCTCCTTGAAACTACCCAGACAAACTTTACTCTATGTTAGTGCACTACCTAGGAAGGAGATGAGTGAAGAAAATGAGCTAGAGGTGATTATGTCTACTTCTCTGAGGAAGGATCATGGGATGAAAGCCCCCATGAGCAGAGAGTACATGGCCTCGACATCCATCTCAGATCACGTACCTATTCTTTGGAGATTTTGTGTTCCATGCAAAGTGAGGAGGTCGATGGGCATAACCCTAAATTTAAGAAAAGGCTACTTAATTTGAAAGATTTCTACGTAGACTCCTAGAGGAACAGAGGCTCGGCTATTAGAGAGCCATGTTGTAGGTGGAACGCAACACTCCATAGAGTAATGAAGGTGACTAAAGAGGCAGATCTTCATTATAGAGCAGGGAGGAAAAGGAGCTCGGAAGGGTCAACCACGATCAGAAAGTCTCTCTAGGTGGTGCTAAAGGAAACACCCAAGAACCCAATTGTGGGGACCCTACTAGGGATGTTGAGACAACTATGCAAGAATGGGAAATGATTGAGGCAAGGTAGACCCACATCAAGAGCAGGTTGATCTTGCTCGCAATGGGGGACTGTCCCTCTAAGGATTTTTTTCAATCCATTAAGAGGAATCAACAAAGGGAATTGATAGATAGGGTGATGGATGCTTAGAGGAACCTTGTTACAGAGTTTTGGCACATGGTCAAGGTGTTTTTCGAGGGGATCTGAGTGCTATAGTTGGCGAGCTGGTGCTTCACGATGAGATGTGGCGTATAGACATAGGGATTGCCTTAAATGGCCTTGATAGCAGGGTGATAGAGTACCGAAGGAGTCGGTTAGCCAAATTGTTCACCAAGGAAGAGTTAGAGGAGACCCGAATGCCATGGCCGATGACAAGTTTCTAGGCCCCGACGGACTGACAATAGAGTTTTACCACACGCTCTGATGGGCCCTTAATCAAGATTTAATTGAAATGGCTAACAGAGCCCACAACTAGTGGGTCACTCTCAGAAGATGTTAATGCTAGGCAGATGAAGGTATTCCCTAAGAGACAAGCAGATTAAAGGTCGCTAATGGGAGGCTGATCACGAAGGCTAAGAGGAGTGATGATTCCATCGAGGAATCAACTGTGGAGCTAATTCTTTCTAGATGACACAATATCGCTCTATCAAGAGAATCTGATCAAACGTTAGAAGGGTGCTTGAAGTCAATGTGTTTTTCATAGGGTCATGGTCAAAGTGCAGTTGGTCCAATACATTCTTGCTCATGACTAATAGAGGCCCCATCGATGGACTGGATCAGAGATCTAGAATTTAACTTGGTACAAGAGGGATGATGTTGAGATACCTAGGGGGATCTTTGGGTCTTGACTTGTGACTATGCACCAATAATTCGACTGATTCATGGACTCGGGGGGTGCACTACTAAGAAACCCCATGTATCACGTGTGATCAAGGGGTATTTAAAAAACCCCTCTAAAATGTTTCCCCCAATAAAACAACCCCACTTTACTTATGAACTAACATATTTTTTTCTAGAGTTGAATTAAAAAACCCCTCCAGTTATTGTAATCCTGTTAAATGTTTTTCAAAGTTTAATTAAAATACCCCTCCTTTTGAAACACGTGGTGTACACAAAACTTGTGAGGTGAACCCCCCGAGTTCATGGATAGGCTAAAAGCAAAGTTGAGATCTTAGAATGGTATCTGTCTAGGTTGGAACGATCATCTCTTGGTCATCCAACACATCGTATTGGCCTCTATTATAATATATGTTGCTTCGATTTGGCACTTTAGAAAAACACAATGGCTGGAAGTGGAAAGGTTGCTTCGGGGCTTTCTATAGGTGGAAGAGGGTGGGAAAAGAAGGATGCATTACATACCATGGGATCCCATGATGATTCTAAAATCCCAAGGAGGGTTGGGTCTATTAAAGAGCAGGTTTAGGAATACGGCACTGCTTGGAAAATTGCTCTCCCATCAGTTTGAGGGCCAAGCCCCGTGGACAAATATTGTGAATTGCTTCATAGAGAAATCAAGGAGCAAACATGTAGGTGCATGGTCGGACTATCCTAGTATGGCAGATTATGCTTACACTTCCCGATGAAAATTGTAGGTTCAAATGTATGGCGGGTCTGGTCCAAGAGTGGAAATTATGCATTGGGCAGCTAATGTGGAAAAGTTAGAAGGGGATAAGGGGGTATGCTAGTTTAAATGAATGCCTTTGGTGGAGTAGAGCCCCAACCTAGAATCGGTGAACTATTCACCCTCCATAACCCATAGAGAGATTTGAGATTATACAAGAGGGGATTAGATCTTGGGGCAATTTTTGGGACCTGTGGTGCATAGCTAGATTTCCTATAGGCTGTGCGAACCCTAGACTCATGGTCAACTAAATGTGTGCCAGTGGTAGATTGGAAGGCGAATCAATGGTGCCTTGGCAAGACACCGATCAGCAAGCTCTCTACCACAAGCATCTCACTAAGGGAGAGGCCTAGTTTGGTGAGATCAATAAGAAATGGAACCTTTGATGTAGGCCAGCCTGGTGGAAAGTGAGGCTTAATGAGATTTGGAAGGGATGCGTAATGGGGAAGGTGAGGTCATGTTATGGAAGGCAATGAATCTAAATAGAAAATTTCAAATTCATGATTCAAAAAATTTGGGAACTTCGGCTCCTTCGGGCCGAATAATATGTAAGGATGAAATAATCGGGCTAAAAATCATAGCCATGTCATGCTTTCATGGTGATTTTCCACGTCATTCATTTATATTCGTACGAATAAAGTTTATACATACGAATACTTTATTTTACGAATACTTATTTGTACAAATAAACTTTATTCATATAAATAACTTATTTGTAAGAATAGTTTAGGTTATATAAGCTAACAAATGACCCTCATATGCCCCTCATATGTTTATCTAAAGAGATAAAAAAAGGGAAATAAAAGAAGGAAGGCCTATTAGGTTGCTCTGGCAAGCAATCTTGAAGGTCTGAACTAAAATGGAATTTGTTTATTGTGTGAGTTCTAAGGGTCCCTATAGACTCTTAGATCTTGTGTCTAAAATATGATGGAATTTGTTTCTTATTTGTGTGAGTTCTAAGTGTCTCTATAAACTCTTAGATCTCTTGTGTGAGATGCGATTTTTGTTCTTATTTATGTGTTACATTTGTGTGATTTCTTTGAATCTCATTAGAGATTCAAAGATCTCTTGTGTGAACATTTCTTTTTTGTAATTTGATAGAGTTCTTAGGGTTTCATTTGAGTGCTTAAGATCTCTTATATAGGCTAATCATTAAATAGACCTTGATACAGTTCTTAGCATCTCATTTTTTAGCTCTTAATATCTCTAAGATAAGCTAATTTATGCAATGTGAATAGTGCTTTTTGTAACTAAATAAAGTTCTTAAGATCTCTAAGATAGGGTATGTAAATTATGCTCTTTGTAGTTTGATAGACTTCTTAAGATTTTATTTTATTTAGTTCTTAAACCTCTTTTAGGTTATGTCTTTGAATTAACATTCTTACAATTAGTATTTGGAGAAAACATTATTCTTTCAATGCTATGTGAATGAATTTTTTGCAACCCTGTGAAATGTGGTAAATATTAAAATGTAGATAATCATAACTTGCATTATTACACGTATTATTGAGAGTATTTTTATTCTCTCAATATTATGTGAATGAATATGTTGTATCTTTATAAAATTGGAGTTCTTGTACTTACTATTGAAAGCATATATATGTATTCTTTCAAGTTTATGTGGATGAACTTTTAACTAGCGCGCTCTACACTTTTTTAATGAAAATTTTTTATTCTTTTTAATAGTATGTGAATGAATTTTTAATAATATGCATTATAACAATTACTTAATGCTGCTTAATTTTGAGAGAATATATTCATTCTTTCAATTGGATGTGAATGAATGCATAACTATTTGAAACATGTACTCTTAATTAGAGTTCTTACACATATTATTGAAACAATACATATGTGTTTATGTGAATGAACATTAAGTAAACATTCTTACACTTACTTTTGAATGATATTTTTTATTCTTTCAATATTATGTGAATGAATCCAATGTTGTCGAGACCTCAATATATTATGAAAGAATGAAAAAGGTCTAATACAATTGTGCAAGATATGCTGGGTGGTTTTTTGCAAATTCCATGCACACTGGTGTTGCATAATGATCAAGTTGCAAATAAAACAATACAATCAAAAAAAGATCTCAAAAAAATTGTGTGCATTTCAGTACATTGAGTACAACAATGGTTCTTGGATGTACGTAAGGTGTAAGCTACAATGGTCCAGTTCTACAACATGAAAGAAAGAGGTGAATGCAATAATTTGGGTATTCATTTCATGTTTCCTTCAAAGCATCATGTTGATGACAAACCGTGCATAGGCTTGACGGCTTGACTATTATGCTTTTGTAGATTACAATGGAAAACCAGTGTATGTTATCAAGTTGGGTGAGTGTGAAGTAGTGAAAGGACACAAGTTAGAGCAAGTCAACATTACACTTATGAATAAGGCTTTACAACATGAACAAGATAGAAAAATTATTGAAGATTTTAGCGTGCAATCAGAAAAGCATATTTGGTGGCTTGTAGCCTTTGAAGTCCCTAAAGAAACCCACTCTTACATGAAGTGGGTCTTTGAACGGCGGTCTCCAATTCCAAGCATTGTAGATGCTCATACCAAGGGAGAGTTACTTCATGTTGAAGGATTTGTATCTTTGAACATTGAGTGGCATATGTATGGAGACTTGAAAACATTGAAGTGCATGGTTGGCATTTAGACACGTGCAAATGCAACATACCCATGTCTCTTTTGCATGCACTCACAAGTTGGAAAGAACACAAAAAATAATAAAAACAATGTAGATGATGGCAAGTACCAATGGAGAAATGGCGTTATGAGTTATGATCAAGAGAGGGCACCAGATCAAGACAAAGTTGATGAAAGTTGGATGCAATTTTAAACATCCCACTAGAAAGAGTGCATTTTTGTGTCTTGCATGCAGAGATGTGTTTGATCAATAGGTTTCTATACTTACATATAATGTATGTATGGAATATGAAATCTAAAGAAAGATCTGCAGCTTCTATTGCATAGCTCAAAGCTCTTTTGTCTAGGATGGGATTGCATGGAGGCAACGTCACACTTCAAAATGATCCACAACTCTTAGGGGCTTCAAGGAATTGTCCATGTAAGTTTCAATGGGTAGTGTGAAGGCACAAAGATTCTTTTCTAATCATGGCTAAAAATGGCATGGCACATAACTTGGGGTTTTTGGAAGGCATTGCGCAAGTGCACCACAAATTTAGAAGCTAATCCTAATGTCAAAAATATGGTCAAAAATATGAGAGCACATATTTACCTTAGAGTGACGAATCAAAAGATTGATGCATGTCCCAAAAAATGTGTAGCAAAATAACATTTGTTTTTGTGAAGCCAACTCTCCTTATGCGATACTCCTTAGTATCCTTTTCTCAAAACTGGTAAAGGCTTCTCATAAGTAACTTATAAATATACTCCAAACAACATCAATTAAATGATCAAAAGCATAAGAGACTCCTCACCCATCCCAATGTGGGGAACCATAGTATATGAGTCTTGTGCACTCAACATGTACACCCTAGGATCACAAGGGTTCCCAAGGGGAGGAGAGAGAGAGAGAGAGAGAGAGTGGACAAAAATACCCCAGAACATGGCACTCGAAGATCTTAAAAGATTATAACAAAAGTAATCATTATATTATATTCCAATAGTACGCATATCTTGCAAGTACATCAAGAAATCAAGGTTGAATCTTTTAGGTGTCCAATACTCCACGGTCGGGGTCCACTTACCTGGCACCATCTAGAAAAAACCAGTTGTTAGAACAACAAAGTTTTAAATGGGTAGACAGGTAATGCCTGCATACCCCGGCTTGTTATTGCTTTACCTAGGAGAAAGAGACACATCTAGATTCAGAATTGCATATTACATACCAAAAAGGCTAGGGGGACATCATGAAATGTTGGAGACATAAGTGCTTGCCTACCATATAGGAGGCATTAGGAAGGACAATAATTTTGAAGCTCAATTACCTAGCCTTCCATATAGGAGGGAAACAATGGCATTAGAAAGGACATTTGTAATAATAGACAGCGACCTAGCATTTCATGGAAGAGGCATAAAAAAGGTTAGCTTTCCAAGTAAAAGGTAAGCGATCCATCCAAACATAGAACTACACATTACATTGTGTCATAGCTTAGTGGGTATTATGAATTGTTTAGGCATAGGACGTGCTCACCTTCCATGTAGGAGTTATTAATGAGGATAATTATTTTGAAAAAAAAGTCCTAGCCTTCCATAGAGGAGGCATGATAAATTTTTAAGCCTTCCATGTAGGAGGCATTAGAACTTAAAAGAAGGCAATGACCTAGCCTTCCATAGAGGAGGCATAATTAGCTTTGCAAATAGGAGGCAATAGAAGGGACAATTGTATTGAAACAAAATCATCTAGCCTTCCATAAAGGAGGCATGAAAATATTATCTCTCTCATTGCATTAGGATCTCATAATAAAGTATCAAATAACAAGTACTTGCTTACACAAGAAGAAGGGGGGAATAAATTAGATTAAAAAAATATTTGTGGCAAGTGCATGTTGCAACGGGGGATGCTTCAAACAAGATAGGCCAATAGATCATGGAAGAGACAAGCTTGAGTTAGGTCACGACTAGTGGAATCTCAGTTTAACATTTTCTTGGTTTTTCAAGGAAGATAGGGTTGTGTTCTAGAAATTGTGTAAGCAAGCATGATGCAATATCAATCCTTCTTTTCTAGCTTCCTTCATTTTTTAATTGACGAAGGCAATAAAGGTAGAATCAGTATTAATGGACATACGGGCCATCTTACAAGGGGCACAGGTACCAGATGTGTCCTTAAAAGGAGACATACATTCGTCAGTACATAGGGTAAGTAAGCATTAAAAAACTATCCATTATCTATAAAGTGCCCACTCTACCACTATAAGGAAAATTATAACCCCACAAAAAGCTATCCAATATCTATATAGGGAAAACTTGCCGCTGTAGCATTGTAAAAAATTATAGTGTTGAAGCAAAAGTATGTGAAAAAATTAAAGTGGTAACCAAGAAAAGAAGGTTTGTAAGTACACATAATCGTAGGCCTACAAGTTCTATACATGTGTAACTAAAATCACAAGGATGCCTTGAAAAATGCATACAAACACATCTCTAGTTAAAAAACTAAGTACATAAGACGTCTCTAATTGACCCAATACGTACATAACTTATGGGTTAAAAAAATTTAGAATAAATTGCAAAATATCGTAAATTAATTGAAAGTAAAAAGAAATGGGGGGCATAAGCAATTAATTACCATGAAGGAAATAAGACGATGTTATTAACTGACTTACTTAATGATTACACTCTTTCCTCAATAAACAAGCTAATGTGTAACTCAACCTAGTCTATAAAGAGAGACTATCCCTTATAAACAAAAGAACCGTATGCTAGCTAGAACGTTAGTAGATAACCATAACTATAAGACTAAGTAAAAAATGTAACACTACATAGAAGATAGGACGTAGTATGATACATAGCGAAGGGAGAGCAGAACATGCACATAAATCCATGCAAGAATACGTGTAGGCGGGGTCGAAGGAATTCGGAGGACCAAAACCTCCATTGAGCAGGTAGGAGGCATCATGCATGAATGCAAAACTACCATCAAAAGCATGCAAGGCTATGCACGGCACAACAGTCGGTGAGGTGCCCATGCTTGAGAAGGATAGAGACCAGAGAAAGCCCAATGGCTCGAACTAGGACTACATTCCCACGTTTGGGACACGAATCACCAAGGGCAATGTGGCTCCCTGTGCATGTATGTGACAAGGGCGGGCAGACGAGGTGACCAGAGGAGTTTGTGAGTGTTGCACAGCAGAAGAAGGTACACCCAGGTAAGAAGGAGCATATGGGAGGGTGTAGATAGGTTGGAGATATTGGGAGCAAGCAGGTGGCAGGCAAAGATCGTGCGAGAGAACACGAACAACCAGCGTTCCAATCCATGCAATCTACATAAAAAGTAGGTAAGTAGCCGCATGAGTTGAAAGGAATAAGGATGAGAGGCCAATTCGTGAAATCAAACAAACCTCAGATGAAGCCACGAGTGATGGGGAAAGAGTAGGAAGTGGAGGACTAGTTGTGAGGATTGAGTCAAAGAGTAGGGAGGACAGTGACAACTTGAAGGGAGAGGGAGCTCTTTAGAATTAGGTAGCACGACCCTACAATAAATGTCCTCCATATGCACCACAAATTAGGCCAAGGATAACATCCTCTCCCATCTTTTGATCTATCCCCGCAAAAATCTTAAGGTACAAATCTATCAGTTCTTAGATACTATCAAAACCCATAGGTTCCTTTCATAAGTCCATAGGGTGGCATATGATATTGTAGAACCATAAACAAGGGGGAATGAGTAGTGATAGGGGAAGAAAAGAAATCACATGAGTTTTAACTCCCAATTATAAAGACGTTAGAAGAAATTTTTTCTCATTAAATCCACGTAAGGAATAGATTAAGACTTATCAAAGACGTCATAAAAATTTGGACTGGCTAGTGTGTGTTAACTCATGTGTATGGGTGTGAGGGGTTATGAGTGGGATAAAAAGTGTGTGTGTGTGTGTGTGTGTGTAAGTAGGAGTGTTGTAGGGCTAGGGGAAGATTTTACATGAGTTTTGGATTTTAACCCTCAATTATGAAAAGATATTTAGAAGCACTATCTACTTTTTAAATTTTCGAGAAGAAAAGATTGTCAAAAAGATGTCATAACAAGTTTGGACCGGATCATGTATATAGTTCCAAAAATAATTATTAGAAATGGACTATCAAAGAATCAATAGGTACATTATATTGTGTTTGCAAAGATTTCCTAGGTCTCTACTCAAAAAAAGGCCTATGTGTGTTTGTGTGTGTGTGTGTGTGTGTGTGTGTGTGTGAGGGAGTACAAATCAGATAAATGTGTGTGTGTGTGTTTGTGTGTGTGTGTACCCTCCGTGACCCTGGGAGGATGCCACATGATGGGGGCAGAATACCCATCATGTGGTATCCTGCCCCGCACCAAACCAAGTTAAGAGTGGGGAAGTGTTAATTTGAGGGCTAGGAAAATTGTTGGTAGCTATGAAGTTGAAAATAAGTTTTTGGATCTTATGTCAATGAAAGCCATTGGCACATTAGGAAAAAAGATGGCTCATTTTGGGCCCTGTAAGAAATTCACTATTTTCTCTTTTATATCTCTTCTAAAATGTGGAGAAAGAAATAAAATACGGATATCTGTCAGTTCAGGACTACAAGTGTGTCAGTCCGGGGAGGAATAAAAAAGTCCTTTCAAATAATTGAGAAGACGTTGCATTAAACTCTCCATATAGATTTCGCATCTCTTTCGACGGCATTCCAACAGCCTCTCATAAAGAACCCATCACGCCATCACTAATCTTTTTTTTTTCAAATATTTGAATGGTTACCGCGAAAGATTAGATGAGTTCTATAAAAAGCAGACAAGATGAAGAACCAACCCTCATGAAATGGTTGCGTGCAACCATGCTGTTGAAGAAGAACCTCAAAAGAAGCGACTACACCATTTGCACATTGATTTAGAAGAATAATACGCACCCCTATAAAAAAGAGGAAAGGTTCCGCTTGTAAATGCTGTGAGCAAAAGGAAAACATGAGAAGAGCAAGCTCCCAACATATCGACTTATGGTGCGACGGACAAAAATTTACCCCAAATGTCCATTGAGGAATTCGAGCCCTCCATTTTCTAATCAGACAACACTATTGAGGTTTGTGGATGACAGGAACAATGGAATGTATGGATACATTTCAACTCAACATTCAACTGCGATAGAAATGTACAAGACATTGTATGTTCGAGACAGATTGGAGAAGGCGCAAGAAATGTCGATAGATTCAGACTTGAAAGAGCAACTGCAAAGGGAAATCGAAGACCATTCAAAGACAAAGAATGAGCTACGAAGAGCAAAAATGAAGAGAATGGTTCTTGGAGAGAGACAACGAAGCAAGAGAATTCGAAACATTGCGGAGTTGAAAGCTGGCACTGGAGGATGTAAGCGCAGAGTATAGAAAGCAAGGTAAGAGTACATCTTGTTTAGCCATTGTATTTGTATATGTGTGTCTGTCTTGCAAGAAAATCTGTGATATTGCAAAGTGTACTTGTTGCAGGGAAATTTTAGGACCTCAGAAAGAAAACATTGATCCTAATTTAATTCCTGTCAAACATATGAAGGGTTTAGTCTCCCCTGTTGTTGCAAAAAACATGATTAAGGAAAAGAAGTTGTTCCTATCAAGCCATCTATTGGTGGAGTAAAGGCTAGAAGATTTTTGTCTCATCCAGAGAAAAGAAAAATAAATGGCAGTAAAACAACATACATATCAAGGATAAAGTATAACTTATGAAGAAAAGTACACAATGCTGTTAAAAGATCATCAGGCAGACAAATTGGCAAGAGATGTCAAGGCATAAGTGTGGAAATGCTTAGATAAGCTTTTTGTTTTTTGTGACCAAGCCACCTTTAGCAAAATTCATCAACAATCATTTGAAGAAGCGGTAAAGAGTTTTGGAAAGGCAATGAAAGAGGCTTGGACAACATGTAACATCACTGATTACATGGTAAGAACAATATCCTATTTTTGTGCATGTTTTTTTAATAAAGAAAACAATATTAGTTTTATATATTCTAATTCCCACTTGCCTATGTATCAAAATAGCATATAATCTACAATCACCTTCCTTTCTTTGTAAAAAAATATGGATGCCCTGCAATTTGGTCCACACAGGGAATGGAGAAATCACACTACATCGCACAGAATGCATTCTTTCGACATACACAACATTTTGGAGGAAAACAGAAAGCCAATAGTTTAAAAGAAGTCTTCTAGTGGTTCTATCAAGGAATACTACAAAGACTTCAAGCCAAGAATAAAGTTAATACATCACAGGTTAAGCTAGCTTTCAAATTGGCTCAAAAGGAAAGAAGGAGGTAGATTTTGGAGAACTCAAATGTAGCACAAAGACATGCTCTGTGGAGACACTCAAAGATATTTGTAAACCACAAATGGGTAGATAGAAGCTAAGTGCTAAACCTTGTGCATCAATTGCTGTCGTCAAATGTAACAATTTTTTTTTTGCAATGAACAAGACTTGTATCTTTCATTCATAAGAAGTCATTGTATGCAACCATTGAAATATTTGAAATGTACTACATATATTTCTATTTCAAAATGTACATTCTTTTTGTCACAAATACACATAAACATAACTAAGACATTCTAAAATGACGGTGTTCTCACAATTCAACTCTACTTCTATCTTGTAAAATATACAATGCCATACAGGCTATCCTTCCAATGGTTTGCCAACTTTGCTTGGAATCCTTCTTGTGACTTTGATTGGAGACCTTTTTTTCTTGAGATGAGGAGCAACCGAACTCTTCTCATCTTGTGCAAGAGTTGTTGTGGTCGCAGTTTGCTCTTCATCTATTTTGTCAGGAAGGGCCACCAAAGAAGGCTCTCAATTCCTTATGAGCTTATTCTTTCCATAAGCTTCCAAGGAGAGGGGATCCTT
Organism: Dipteris shenzhenensis; assembly: GCF_047967505.1. Lineage (NCBI taxonomy): Eukaryota > Viridiplantae > Streptophyta > Polypodiopsida > Gleicheniales > Dipteridaceae > Dipteris > Dipteris shenzhenensis. The sequence goes on along the minus strand of NC_141619.1, from coordinate 26,265,861 downwards.
TACACCACAAGCTAGTGCCTAGGCAGTATATGTCAAAAAGTAACTAGCTCTTGAGCCTTGCTTTCCAGCATAACACCCAAAAATAATTAAAGTAGACCGCTTCTCTATCAGAATGATCTTATCTGTTTGCCACAATATAGGATGAACACCCAAAAATTTTGACAAACACTTGAAAAAATAAGTAAGAGCAACTCCATTGTTGCTAAACAATTTGCTAAAAATCAATATCTTTGCAGCAGATAGGCCTTTGATATAATGAGAAAGGCTTGATAGTTTAAGCCCAGGAATTCTACTTCCAGTTGCCCTCAAGAGGAATGTGCCATCTTCAATGAACAACTGCCATACGCAAAACACACTTAGATTTAAAACAGACCATCAAATTGCATATCTAAACTCCAAATTCAAGAAAGGTAGGTGCCTTACCTCAATATTCTCATCCTTCTCTAGTATACCATCGTTAAACAAGGAGATACCCATCTCCTCCTTCCCCTCGGAGCTGTGACTGATATCCTAGCTTGTTGTGAGGTTCATTCGTGCTTGGGTTTCTTGAAAGATTGTCTCATCCACCTCTTCATACATTTTGGCTCGCTCAAAATAGATGGACAATGCTTCCAAAGGATTGAATTTGTCCTCCAGCTCTAACAAAGGATCGTCTCATCAATCCTTACTTCCTTGTCAACCCTGCAAGATTGTGCAATAAGGGCAATTGCATAATCTTCTCTCAAATTTAACATGCACTGTACGTCATACAACAAGACATACTCTTTTCCCTCAATATTAAATGAGGGAAGAATGGGCACAGTGAGGTCGGAGTTCTCAGCCTCAACATCATCCACTATGACAGCATCTCTTAGGGTCTCATTTTTTAAGGCCACTAGGTCCAAAGCTGCAACTGCAAGCTCCTCTTCTTTCAAGTCGCGATCTTCTCTTCCACTTCTGGTAGGTCTGACTTATCTTCTGTTTCCTCTTCCTCATCACTATTCTTTGGATCCTCAACTGATCCATAAGCATAGTATACACACATGGCAAATGCAAGTGACTCTTCAAGTATCCTGCAATTGCCCTTGTGTACAGTGCAGATTCCCTTGTGGCAGTCTTCAAAACTATCATGGGGTTGGAGAAGCTAAGAAGGAGGATAGTGACAATGTGGCAAAGTGAGAAGGAGAAGGGTATGTTCTAGCTTGTGCATTTGATACTTCATCCTATCAGTTGCGGCAATGTCCTTGATATATGTACAAAAGTCTTACTGTTGTGACAACTTTTGATCCTTCAACTATCAGCTTGTGGAAGGATTCATACACCTCTCCAAGAAAATCCTTGTGCTGTGTCAGAAGAGACTGCTAATCAATCTCCTTATTGAACATCTCATGGTATTTGTGATAGTGCATTTGGCATTCTGACTTTTGTAGAAATTCAAAGAGCTGCAGTTGGGGTGACTTCTTTTCCTCCTTCTCCTTCCCTTAGCAACTAATTGTCCACCTTTGTCTGAACCCTTATCAATGGGCTTTCTTCTCTTGACTGCATCATACAAAATTAAAATTGAGTCATGCACATATAGCTAAAAAGAAATAGAAGCACTCATAAAGAAATTCTTACCAGGAGATTCCTCCTCCCTTACATCATAAGCAGAGAGGTCAATGGTCTTCCTGAGAGGTCTTGCTGCATCACCTAGATGGTTAGCTCCTCCTCTTTGAAAGTTTGCAAAAAAATGCGATATGACTGTCTTTCTAATTAAATACACTAAAATCGCATTTTCTAGCAAAAAGTTCTATTGATGCAAAAACAATTGTAGCAGTAGTGTGAAATTTGCTCATAAATGTGATATGGGTAATCCTAAAATAAAGAAGGCTTAAATCGCATTTTCAAGAAAACTCCTTGGCCACACAATATTAATCTCCAGGCTTCATATAAAACATCAGGTCCATACAAATTCAGGTAAATCTTTAAGATAGTTGTCTTGATCATTCAAAAGATGAAGCAAATGCCTAATAGCTGATGCAGTAGAATTAGATAGATCAAGAAGACATTTGGAAAGGTAGATCAAGACTGTGGTGTATTTAAGTACCTGTATCCTTTCTCTCCATGGCTTTTGCACAAGTGTAGGTAGGTGGGGATGATGATGGGAGAAAATACAAGGTCTAAAGTGTTGTCCAGATGAAGATGAGGAAGAAGATGAAGTTTCAAACTATTGAATGGATGGAGAAAAGTGAAGATAAGAGGAGCTGGCATAGATATCTATGCAAGTCACACTTGTCAACCACACATGCCAAAAACGATCTTTGTGGTACTAGTGAGTTAAGTATCTAGTGATTGCATGCACCTATTTTTAGACCAAGCTGCCAAACCTAATCATTCCCTTTGTCATCTCCATCTCTAGTTTCATCTTCCTCCCTATAGGCTTGTGCTAGACAACCTCAACAACTCTATTAAACTAACCCAATACAGCTCCAGCTCCTTCCCCCAGACCCACTACAGCTCTATCTCAACCCATCAAGATGACACCCATCAAACTATCACCCAAATCCTCAACAACTCTATCCCACTGACCCACTACAGCTCAAGCTCCATCATCCAGACCCACTACAGCTCAAGCTCCATCATCCAAATCCTCAACAGCTCTATCACACAGACCCACTCACACAGACCCACTACAGCTCAAGCTCCATCATCCAGACCCACTACAGCTCTAGCTCAACCCATCAAGATGACACCCATTAAACTATTATCCACAGCCTCACTAGCTCTATCACACTGACCCACTACAGCTCAAAATCCAGCAAGCTGACAACCATCAAGCTGTCACCCATGAAGCTCTTGTTATCTACATACTAATAAGGTTAGTACCTTTTGTAAATTGATCTTTCTCAAACATTCTACAAACTCTTGTACAACAATTTGCTCAAAAATGCGATATTCAAGTTTGTTCAAGAAAACTGCTCCAAATTGCATTTTTAATCAAATACTAGCACACATAGCATGTTTTGTGGATAAACATGATATAGGGTGTTTTTATGCAAACAGAGCCTCAAATCGCATTTTTTGGAAAATATTATTGTCCTTTATGGAGCAAGGACTGGGATCTAAGGAAAGGTGAGGTCTAAACAATCACAGATCAATAAAGCACTACTGCCCACAAATATAGTAGATTCCAAAGTGGGATATATGAATACTTAGATTTTTTCTGTCTTCTTGGCCCTGGTGACTTATCTGTGGCTCTTGAACAGGTGCAGTAAGGGGGGGGGTGTGGGTATGATGGGAGTAAGGGGGGGGGATGATGGCAGTGATGCAGATAAGGATATGGTGTAGGGATGGAGAAAAGTGTAGATAAGAGGAAAAGGCACAGTTTTCAATGCATGTCACATCTATCTTGTCAACCACACATGTGAAAGACGATCTTCTAGGTACACGTGCATTTATTTCCTTATCATTGCTTGCACAAATTTTGAGACAAAACCACCACTAAGTAGAGCTACCCCTCATTTCATCCCTATCTCTAGTTTCAGTTGCCTCCAACCTCACCAGATCACCACCTCCATTGCAAAGTCCCACTGCAACTCCAGCTCCAACCTCACTACCTCACCACCTCTATCACAAAGTCCCACTGCAGCTCTAGCTTCAACCTCACCAGCTCCACCACCCATTGTAGCTCAGCCACAACCTCCCCAGCTCCCAACCTCACCAACTCCAACTCTACACACAAGCCTGTTAGATATCAATGCTCCACTCTCGTGTAACTACGCGGGAACCAACTAACTCTACTTGTAAGCCCCCCATATGAGGAGAAGGCATTTGAGTAGCACGGTTATCTGGTAGGTCCTGGTTTGGACACCAGATGGGGGCCATGTCATGGGATGCCTTCCTGCACTTGCATGTAGCCTAGTTGGTAGTGTGCCAACTCTATCTGATGACTGACCGCACTGAGGGTAGACGGAGCATTTCTCGAGGCAGCCCACTCTCGGGTTGTGGGGCCCGTTTGGAGCCCCAGATGATCCCGGATGGCTCTGGGGCAAATGAAAACCATAGGTTAGTTGCTCTATTCTGTGCCACGGTTCTAACGTGTGGTCGGTGGCCTATTTTGGGACCGACCTCGAGTCGGCCAAAGCTTGACTAACCACAATTCACAGTGTTTTGGCCTTAGCAGCACAGGAAAGTTGGCCCATGTTTCAGATGGATGTAAAATCCACCTTTTTGAATGGAGATCTCAAGGAGGAGGTATACGTGGAACAACCACCAGGATTTGTGATCCCTGGTTCAGAAGGTAAAGTCTGTAAACTGAAGAAGGCACTTTATGGGCTAAAACAGGCCCCACGAGCGTGGTACCAATGGATTGATGCCTACTTTCTACAAAATGGGTTCAGGAGGAGCCCATCTGATGCAAATTTGTATATCTACAGAGAAGGAGGCAGGTGTATGATCGTGATCCTTTATGTGGACGACCTTGTCATAACAGGGAACCATGAAGAAAAGATCTCGCAGACAAAGTAGTTGCTAGGAAGAGAGTTTGAAATGACAGACCTCGGAATGCTGCATTTCTGTTTGGGGATTGAAGTTTGGCAAGAGACAAAATAGATCTTCATCTCACAGCTGAAGTATGCTGGAGAGATACTGAAGGCATTTGGCATGGCTGAGTGCAAGACAGTTGGCACCCCTATGGAGGTTGACGTGAAGCTCTCAAACGAGGATTCATCACCACTGGTGGACGAAGCGAAGTACAGAAGGCTTGTGGGCAGATTGATTTACTTGTGCAACATGCGACCGAACATCAGTTTTGTGACTGGTGTACTAAGCAGGTTTTCCAATAAGCCCCGGGAGAACCATTGGAGGGCAGGGATATGGGTGCTGAAATACATCAAAGGCACACTTGATTATGGCATCACCTATACCAAGGGCAACATCTTGACCAGATTCTGTGACTCGGATTGGGCAGGAAACATGGACAGCAGGAGATTAGTAACAGGTTACTATTTCTCACTTGCATCTGGAGCTATGTCATGGGTCAGCAAGAAGCAACCTACAGTTGCTCTTTCTTCTATCAAGGCTGAGTACAAATCAGCATGTTTTGCTTCTTTTGAGGCAGTGTGGTTGAGGAGGATTTTAGGGGACATGGGTGTAGTGCAGAACAAGCCTACGCAGTTATCATGTGACAATCAGAGTTGCATGGCAATTGCCAAGAACCCTGTGTACCACGCTCGCACAAAACACATTGAGATTAAATATCACTTTGTACGTGAGCTCATCATGGATGGAGAGGTCGACTTGGTGTACTGTCCGACTACAGAGAATGCTGCGGACATCTTCACGAAGGCTCTTGGAAGAGACTTGCTCGAGAGGCATCTTCATCGACTTGGCATTGGGCTGAAAAAGTAGTTCACTTACGGGTGGACATTGAGGGGGGTTGTTAGATATCAATGCTCCACTCTCATGTAACTACAAGGGAACCATCTAACTCTACTTATAAGCCCGCCATATGAGGAGAAGGCATTTGAGTAGCTCGGTTATCCGGTAGGTCCTGGTTTGGACACCAGATGGGGGCCATGTGTGGCCTGATGGCTGGACGGTTCAGATAGAGTTGGTACATTGCCAACTAGGCTACATGCAAGTGTGGGAAGGCATCCCATGACTGACCGCACTGAGGGTCGACGTAGCATTTCCCGGGGTAACCCACTCTCGGGTTGCGAGGCCCGTTTAGAGCCCCAGATGATCCTGGATGGCTGAACGGAGACCGTAGGTTAGTTGGTCTATTCTGCACCATGGTTCTAATGTGTGTCGGTGGCCTATTTCGGGACTGACCTCCAATCGGCCGTTTTGGGCCGACTAGGTCGGTCTCCCAATTGGGTCTAACTAGCTATGACTGGTGGCTATATAAGAGCAAGCCCGTGAAGCCCATATTCATCACTGGCTACAGCAACCCTGATTCCATAGCATCCAGCCTCCGTCCTCTACTGTTTCTAGCATGCCATCGAAGCTTCACACAGGAGCGCACAGCTGGGAGGCAGTGCCATCTATTGTATCAGTTTTACAGTAATCAAATTTTTTATTCTCCATACTTTCTGCTTTTCTCTATTGCATACGAGATCCTGTTATCTGTTGAGCATAGACGTTGTATTGTTTTCTTACAAAGCCAAGGTAAGAAATCTGTCACCAGTCATTGGTTTTTCCTGTTATTAAGGTGAAATGACCATTCCATAGCTTTCTCTCAAAGACACTCTATGAGTTGTTTTTGTTGAGCACATCTCATATGCATTCTAGGGTTTAGGAGGATGGTGGAGTCCAACTGATTGATTAGATTATGCTTCAACGAAATTTGCTCAAAAATGCAATTTTAGCTTTTTCTTTGCATTTCTCCTCCACTCCTCCTCCCTATCTCGTTTTCTAGAAAAATTTTTGCATGGTGTGTGTTGCTGAAGTAAGTCAAATAATATTTGCTGAAAAACGTGATTTCAACATTTTCTCTATATTTTTGCACCATATCGCTTCAAGAAAACTCTTGGGTGGCTTATTTTCTTGTTATGTTTGGGTTTTTTTCCAAAGAGAAGAACACAATAGACTATGGCAAGAACCAAAGCAACAACCAGAAGGAAAGGGAAAGGACCTGAGATTGCAGGGACTACCACAGCTCCATCCAGATCAAAATCCTCAAACAAGGGGAAGCTTGTGCACATGCTAGCAAGGAACAGAAAGAAGAGAGTGAGCCAAAGAAAATCTGTCTTGATTGAGATCATGAAGGCTTAGAAAGCCATAGGGTATGTAGTACCCATGGCACCATTTCAGAGGCTTGTAAGCACAATATGCATCAACTGGCATGTGGACTTGAGATGGCAAAGGACTGCACTGCTTGCTCTCCAAGAAGCGGCTGATTAAGAGTGGCTTATAGAGTTTTTTATGGACACCATGATGGTAGCAGCACATACACACAGGGTCACTATCATGAAAAAAGACATCCAAACACTTGTAAGGGTCAGGTATAGATATGACAAGATCCTTAATGCAGAGGATTGGGACGATCTAAAAATGAGAGATATCTTGTTGATACCTCTAGCCAGGAAACCTAAGGAAGATGCAGTCAAGATCATGGAGGCCACTCACCAACATGAGACCAGAGGCAAGGTTGCCTATGAAGAGTCCCTCAGGAAGAGAGTCAAAGAAACATTGTTTGTCTTGCAATCCCAGACATTAATGAGGATGGTGCAAATTCAGCAGAAGCTCCTCCAACTTGGACCAAGGATTAGAGTATCTATCCAGACTGTGAATGAAGACCTGACCTAGGACTTGACAAAATATTGCATCATGGCTTTAGCACAGAAAGAAAAACATGTCACTTGCATAATCATGCTTGTAGCTCTATAGTAAGTATATCTTTCTAGATCAATTGTGTTTTTGTCTTTGTAGCATTAACTTTTTCATAAGCCAAGTGAAGTATTTTTTTGTAGTTTATTGAAGACTCAGATCCACCAGAGCCTTCAGCACTCTGTGTATATAGTTGATCCAGCTATATCTTTCAAGTTGAAGGATAACAAGACATCAACCAAAAGCATTTCCAAGTGGTTTCGTTTTTGCAATTTGGATGTGGTTGATATTATTCTCCTCCCATATTGTTTAGAGTATGTTCCCTGACCTTTTCCACTACTACCCTCTATTGACAAAATCTTGATATGTTCAAATTAAATTTACATCCTCTTGGTCTAATCCCTTCATGTTATTTATTTCTCTTGCAGCAATCACTGGAGTTTGGTGCATATAGATGTACAACCAAAGTTATGCTATACCTTCAACTCCTTAAAGGGTACCCACCAGGATTTAGAATTGTAAGTCAGTCATTCCCCATACTTCTCCTCTAAAACGCAATTTGCAGGTTTTCTCTTGAAAAGTCAGCCACATCGCTTTTACATGTAGAAGTATGAATTTTATATTTTGTTTCCCTTCATTCCCATTGCAGCTATCTCAAAAGACTAATGGATGCATTGACCTCTGTGATCCAAATTTAAAGATGTTAGATTCAACTCAACCAATGCAATTGCAAGTACAGTAATCATTGTCACTTATCTTTATCTCCCTCTTATTTTTGCACTCTTCATAGTCCAATATACATCTTAGCTTTCTATTTTGACAAAATAGACACCACAATAGGAGGATCCTTTCTCTTGTGGATGGTGGACTCTAATAAGTTCAAAATATATGATGGAAACATACTTTTCAGAGAAACATCCTAAATTTGTGAGTGCTTTTATTGCATACTATTTAAGAAGTTATAAATTCAATGCATTGATACAAAAAAGATTGAAAACATTCTTTGTTTTTATTGCAGATGAAAGAGGATAGTTTTGGCTCTGAATATGTACATAGCTTCAGAGCAAAGACAATATTGAAGCTGCTAGAGGTCTCTTCCCCTTGTCCAGCACTAGACCAAACAATCCATACAGGAGGGCTCAAAAGGCCCTAAGGATCTCTGGGTTGAACAAGAGGCTCAAAATGTCCCTGTCACTAGCAATCTAGAAGATATTCTAGAAGGTGTCGGTGTTGATAAGCTGCTCGAACAATGCTCAAAGGATGTGGAAGGAGAACCTATAGTTGATCTTTTCCAGGTAGAGCTACCACAAAAGCTCGAGCCTATACACGAGGAGGCAGGGACATCAAAGCAGCACGCCGAGCCCATGGACGAGGAGGCAGGGACACCAAAGGAGCAAGAGGAGTCGATGCAAGAGGAGGCAGTATCGACGGAGAATTTGCAGCAGCAATAGCAGCAGCAACCTGAGCAGCATGTGGAAGATTCTCAAAAGGAGTCTCCATTGCAAAAAAGTCAAGAGAGAGATTATGAGCAATAATCGAAAAACAAATGATACTTGTAATCATATTGTATTAATACATCCGTCAACTCTCTTTTTTTTAATTGCAAGTAATACCTAGAGTCAATAGCTTTGTATTATCTGAATTGTTCTATTTACAATGTTCTTGCATTGAATTTTGCTTTTGCTCCTTTGAAGTATCTGCAAAATAAATTTTTAGCAATATGTAAATGTATTATGCAAATGTAAAGAGAATCAAATTAGGAGAAACACCGGGTGGAAACCAACTTACTTTCTTGTTGTTCAAAATGAATGAAAATTCTTTACGGATATTGTTCTCAGTCTCCATAATAATGTCATTGCATAACTCTGAGAGAGTGCAGCATTGTCCTAGTGAGATGGATGTTAGAAGGATGTCATTCTCAATAACATTTATTTCAATTATTGGACCTAATGACCTCTCATCTTGGTCCATTGCCACAAGTTTTGTGCCTATCATCCTGTTGTGTTTATAGTAAAAAGAGTTTGTGAGCCAATCATGTACTTAATATTGATGGAGTTATGAGAAACCTCACAATACACATTGTTGGCCACCATTCTATCCCAACCATTATCCAAAAATTTTGGAATTGGAATTTTATCATACCCTTTTGCTCTGAAATTCAACATTGTCTTACAAACTTTAATTGGATAATCCTGAAAAAGTTCTACAAAAGCTGTAAGTGGCATGAAAACGTTGATTTTAACTATCCTAGTAGCAATACTTGGTTTCAGGGAATGCTGTACTTTCGAAAATAGTTTGGCTCTGTATGATTCTGTGATGCTGCTATCAGGGACTGGCGAATCAACTATATTCCAAGCCGGGAGATCTTGCTTTCTTAATAAACCATGTGAGTGAGGATTGTCCATCAATGGATTAAAGTGATCATAAAAAAATATACCCAATTCAGCTAGCATCGTTGATTTTCTACCTTTGTACTGTAGCTCCCTAATAGCACCATGTAAAGCATCAAAGAATCCAGTATGCACTCCATTGGTTGAACATCAATGTTTCAAGTGGGAAGACAGGTAATGCATGTTCACCCTGGCTTGTTATCGCTTTTACCCAAGAACCAAACTACCTTCTAGATTCAAACATTGAAGATGAAATGTGTATAACGTAATAGGGGTGTTTGAATAGACCACTTGTATTGGTGCATAGTTATCCTCGAAAGAGTAATTTTGTTTAATGAAAATGCATATAAATGTAGCATTCCAATGCTAGAAAAAGAAATTAACTCAAAAACAAATTGGAATCATTAAAGGGAATCTTATAAAAAATATTAGACATAATGTAGGGAGATTTCTACTATTAACCAAAGTTAAAATATGGTATACTATAAAAGTTAAGCATAACTTAAGCTCAAATCAAGGACCCCATTATAAATATTGGAAGGAAAATTCTAACAAGAGGAAAAAGAAATCAATGCAATGCCTACATTAAGTTCAAAAAACCCAATTAAAGGAGTGCAAAGATTCTAAAACATTCTACAATATAAATTGGAGAGATAATTCTAACAAGAGGTGAAAAATAGCTAAGCAATGCCTAAATTAGGTGCCACAGAAATGAATTAAAGGAGTGCACAAATTCTATAAAGATAACCATTCTAACAACCAAACCAAACTAAACCAATGTTTAAAGTACAAAGATCATATCAATTATGTTTGTTCCTATCATCAAAAATATGAAAGATCTATCACCAGTCAGTAATTCCCACAAAAGTAAATCATGAAGCCTAATCACCTCCATATGCAAGGAGAATTTATCACATTTACTTTGGTTTAGTATAGATTGTCTCTTTCTGATGGTGTGCAGTGACATTCTATGGTTGAGTGTGAGTTTTCATTACTTAATTTGCATGTGGGTCTTGAATTGTAATAATTCATTGAGGTAGTACTCATGAACGTTTAAGCAAAAATAAAATCATTATGGTCTCTCTACCTATATGATGGACTTCATATGTTTTAAAAGTCATCTTTGGTTGCATTTAAACTATTGCATTTTTCCTTGGGGACTCTTAATGTATACCTAAGGATACAATTGGGGATTCTCCCAGTAATAATTTTATGATGATCTCCTCGCTTGGTACTATGCTTTACAATTATACAATATATATATTTTATACTCATAATTAATTGTCTAGCTTTATGTACTCAATCCTATATACAATGGTTCGGGAGTTACTTGATTTGTATATGTAATCTAATGCCTCGACTCTTTTAAGTATTTTCTTATAATTATTTTACATGATGCAATTGAATGCTAAGGTTACTACTGGAATGACATGGTTTGAATAGAATAAGTCGATCATGATAAAATTGGGTTTAGTAGCTCTTAAGATTCGACATTAACATTTTTTAGTGGAGCTCTACCTATAATGGTGGCGGGTTAGTTGCCTTTTCGTCTTCCTTATCTTGAAGCACCGCCTTATCATGGTGGCCTACTTTCCCTCCTTATCTTGAAGCACCGCCTTATCATGGTGGCCTACTTTCCCTGCCCTCTAATGAGTGTATCGTTGTTGTCAAGCCTCTCCTTCCTAGTCTACTCTTGATAAAAGCACATCAATAGTGAGATGCTTGGTTTTTGCCTGGTTTTGTTCCTCTACTGAAATAATAATCCTTTGCTGCCCAGCATACTCCCCTCCTCCACCGGATCTATGGCGTATTGAGCTTCACATCTCCCTAGCTCAATCAACACAATGGCGACCGTTCAGGTACGGTTGTTTTTATATGGTCTTAGTCATTGACGTATGCACAATATCACAGATGCAATGGTAACTGAGCCTTCTCAAGCATAGCCTTGCTATCTTGCTACTTCGTGCTTCGTACACAGCCTTTCTCTGATGCACTTCCCTTCGTTGCATGGTCTTCATCGTGTGTTGCCTACATAGTGTTTCCTTTACTCGTTCCATGGATTCTTGCGTAGGTATAGTCCGCTCCTTGGCTACTATGCTCTTGCTAGGCCTTGATTAGCACCATGCATGCTCGAATTACAAGCAACTCTCGATACAAAGCATCAAGGTTCAACTTTGTACGCATTTACTGTGACCTCTTATGATGTTTTCTTCAAACGGGTATTTTTAATCGGTCTTGCTCGCCGTTGTTGTCCTAGAAACATTCTTGGCATGCTACTAGGTGGTGTACTAGTTGCGTCTCTACTCTTATCCGAAAGCGTCTATAACTCATACCGGGCCTGATATATGGGACGTAGTCTCGGCAGACTATGTCCTCTAATAATTAGGTTCGCCAACTGTGATGACTGGATCTGGGTACTCCCCTTCCCTTGTACTGAGGTTGATACAGACCTCCCTTAGCCATGGCTGCGCCTTTTTGCATGCTCTTGTCTCCATACGCGCTCTCGTGTCCATGCGCTTGATTCACAATACATATTTTGCATTGTCTAGTTATCAGTGCGCTTGCTGAAGCTTGCCATGCAATAAGATATCACTGCTTCATGTATGTAGAACACTCTTACCATTTGACGCAAGGCTCGATCAAATGAAATTTTCTTTTGTCACTTTGTGTTGTGGCATACGACCTTGGATCGTTGCTCAAATCAATATCAAGATTTGGTTTCAAAATTGAATGACGACACCGTATCTTTGGTCTTGCGTATCCATCTTCTACCTTCAGCGCGCCCATGATGTAGTTTGTGCTTATTAGTAGTCTTTGCACTGTTATTGTTCAACGTGTTAACATTTCGAGGCCATACGGTAGATGCCAGTGGATTTCTACTCTATATAATTTCGATGCTTAGTCTTTACTTGCTCAGTGTCAAATGCTTTTGCTGATAGGTACATTAAGTTGTCTCCTGTGAGCTCCGCAACCACACACTCACACACTTTGGAGTCTTCAAACGATTGCGCACAGAAACTTTTGGTCGTATAATTTTGGTTGGAGTCGTAGCTCTACCCCCACTAATGTTTTGCAGAGCTCCCTGCGTGGATTCCTTCTATCCTTATATAGTGCTTGGTATACAATGCACCTTGGCTTCTTCACTAACTACTACATCGATTTCTTTTGTAGTGCTAGCAAATACGAGGCGTGGTACTACTAACCTAGTTACTACCTTCGCAGGATAAGGTGCTAGCCTTACTTATTTACTCCCTGTTCCTTCATTCACTATTATGGCCCCTTGTTTAGTGATGCGAACTATACCAGCAAAACCAACTTTATTAATAGGTAGTTAGTCCCTAATAGTTGATTTTATACTATATATACCAGATATAACTAGCTCAATTGCACATTCTATAACCAACGTAGTTAGGACTATTTTTATTTATGGGATTATTTCTTGCTTAAATCAATTTGATGTAATGCAATCTAGGTTCTTCTTAACACTTACCATACCCCTTCTTAGGTTGTAATTCCAAAATTATCCCCTTTGGTTATGCCAACCGTTATTTTTTATTACCTTTAATCATGGTTCTTACGTAGATTGACTTCTTTGATAATCTAGGGTTGGTGACTCCCTTAGTATTTTCTTTAATCTTCATAATCTATTCATAGTTAAACTTAAATCATTTCCCACATGAATGGTTGGTACTTACAATTGTGTATGTGCTCTCATTGGGTATGTGCTCTTTTTGATTTCAATGACATAGTCTTCTTCTTACTTAATAATTGTGTTTTACACTTCTATGGCTCCCTCTTGCACCTAATTGTGGTGGTGGCTATCATCAGCCACGGTAAAATTACCAGCCACCACCGCTCACCCACCTCCGGACTTAAACATGCATGATCACTACAAGTGCAGTAAAAATTACCAATCACTGGGCTCACATGCTCAGTAGAGTACTAGAGTGCATGGTAATGAGTGATTACATCCACGTCTGTCATAGCTACGACTCCACCGGGCTGGTAGTTAAAATTACCAGCCACCGGTCACCCACCATCAAGCTTGAGCATGCATGATCACTACGAGTGCAATAAAAATTACCAGTCACTAGGCTATTAGAGATTCATGATTTACCTTTGTGGAAATTACTGCTCGGTGATGGTGGCTCTCATCAGCCACGTCTGTCGTGGCTAAGATTCCGTCGGGCTGGCAGTTAATTACTAGCCACTGGAGTGGCCTGCTCACCTGCCACATGGCATCTGCTTCATGATTACTAGCCCGTCTGAGGTGGTGCCTAAGATTCCACCACGATGGTCTACAATTAATATGGATGGAACCCTGGGCACCAACCACCACGGTAGCTCAAACTTTATAATATATATAAGATCCGTGACATTTGGCATTTTACTACGCTGCTCTCATCCTCACCCATGCTCTCTACTTTGCTCCACATGCTTTGCTACTTTGCTCCACACCCCTACTCTAGCTCTTTTTCGCCCCTACTCTACTTTTCTCCACACTCCCTCCTCCAACTCTCGTCACTCATCTACTCCCTTACTCATCTGTTGCTCACCCACTCATCTTCACCATGCATACTACCACCCCCCCTCGATGCTTTGTGATCCCAATGCTATCTTCTTCTCATATAAGGTGATTGCGTTGCACTCACCTAGAGTAGAAATGCTAGCACTAGTGGAGACCCTTCGTTCCCCCATAGTCAATTCCCCACACATCTGCATGTCACCACCTTAGAGGACATGCTCACAGAGGGCCTCTTTATGGTTGTGGTGTATGGGTTCCCCCTAGGTGTCGACATAGGCCTCAATATTTTCAGAGCAGAGTTCTCTCGACTTGTTGGGGGGGACGTAATCTGAGTCTTGGCAATGTGCATGGTCTTCGGCCTCTCCATCGTATCCTCCTTTGGCTCCCTAAAATTTTTTAATGCAACAAGCTAGACTGGCAGAAAACTAAGTTGTACAAATTCCCTCTTGCTCAGACGAGGCTCTCAACAATGGCTGGATGTAATCTTTTGGCCTTTAAGGCTCTCAACAATATTTTGGCTCACTGGATGTAATGTTTTGGTCCCTAAGGCTCTCAGCAATTGCTAAGTTTTTATTACATTTATGTAATCTCTTTTTGTTCAATTTGAGTCTCTCAGTATGCACTGTTGTTAGCTTTTATATTTGAATGGTTATTGTCGCTAGCTATAATCTTTTGGCCTTTAAGGCTCTCAGCAATTGTCGAGCTTTTATAAATGTAAGATCCTTTGTTCAATTTTTTCTCGGTATAAGTTGTTAATTTTTATATAACGTGTTATTGGACGTAGGTGTATATTGTAATCTCTTTTACTCAATTTTCACTCGATAAATTATACTTTTGCCCTCATTTATATTTACTACAAAACAAGGACTAAAATGCCAAGAAAGAAGAACTACAATTTCCTTGGTTTATGACCAAAATAGTGCTAAATTTCCTTGGTTTATGACCAAAATAGTGCTAAAATAACTCCAACGACCCACCGTTGTGGTTGCATGGAGATACATCTAGAAAAATACAATCAAACTTTCAAAAAATGCAATTGACGATATGGCCCTTGAGGGGTCCCCTCTAGGGTCAAGGGCCATATCGACATGCATTATACAATATCCAGGATGCCACTGGACAAAAAATGGCATGTCGATATGGCCCTTGCCCCTAGAGGGGACCCCTCAAGGGCCATATCGTCAATTGCATTTTGCTTGGTTGCACAACTGAATAAATTTTCCTTGGTACACAGATACATAACTCCAAGAATAAGCATGGTGGCTGTCAGAGATCTCCTTCTATTTGCTAGCGCGCTGGTCGTCATATACCTCCTCTTGTAATATGTAAAAATAAGTAACAGAGATATAACTCCAAGAACCACCGCAACGGTCCAGTACGGCAATTATATTTCTGATATATCTTGTTTTGGACATTATAATTTAGTCAACTGTGACTATGGCAAAGTACTCCATAGGAGCGCACCGGACACGGCGGGGATGCTAGTGGATACTTTGTGTGGTTAGTTGGGGATGCCTGACTAGCTTGGGTTTGGCCATGCTAGATGGTCAGTATTGTGGGTGATTCCATTTAATACTAATGTTGCTAGTGTTATTGGCTTTGTGCTTGATTATTTGAGCGCACGGTTATGTTGGGATCGGTTGACTCGGTGATTCGTTCAATTGATTGTTAATAACTAATGTAATTGGCGGCTTGAGTACAAGTGATGGAACTCATAGCAAGGATTGGAGTTAGTGCAAGGGTACCGATCGAGGTGTCACACAGTGCATTATATATGGCCATAGGCCAATTTTGTATTTGCTTTATTATTGCAAGTTTGAGCAATATATTTTGTAGTGGACATAATTCATTTTTGGGCCCTAAGATGGCTATGTAAAGCAAATCCCTCATTTTGGAAGAGAGGGATAATTTTGGCTCCTTCATGCTTTTATGAAATATCATAAATACTCTAGATGAGGAAGCGTGAGCCACTCATCTAGGGGGGGGAGATTGTACGTAGTCTACTATCATTTTCATGGTGTGATTGTGCTTTTCTTCTACCACTAATATCCGATTGGCACATCAAGTGGGTATCCTTTATACAGAGTTTTCAGCCCATGATTCAGTATCAACCTGGAAAAGAAATTGTAGTTGCTGATGCTCTTAGTAGAAAGCCAAGTATTAATCACATTAGTGCTGTAGAGACCTAGCCTTTCGAAGGAATGAAGAATTCTTATCAAGGGGATCCAGACTTTTCTGATATATGAAACAAATTAGAGAATAATAATTGGAATCCTATGTTGGACTATTCATGCAATGATGGATACCTCTTTTATCAAAAGAAATTATGCATCACTCAACCCTTTAGACAAATTGTAATATAGGAAATGCACCAACCACCATATATGGGACATAGGGGAGTGACCGCCACTTTACAAATGATAGCAAGAGAATTTCATTGGCCTACAATAAGAAAAGATGTGGCTAAGCTTGTAGCCAAATGCATCACTTGCCAGAATATCAAGAGTTACAAAGGAAAGACCCCAGGATTGTTGATGCCTTTGCCTATTCCTATGCAACCTTGGGAACAAATATCTATGGATTTCATAATAGATTTTCCTACTACAGCGAATCAAAATGATATGATCTGGACGATAGTAGATCGCTTTAGTAAGCAAGCTTATTTCATCCCATGCAAGAAGACTTTAACAGCTCAGCAAGCTGCACATTTATTCATCAAGCATATCTTTGTTCATCATGGCTTGCCAAAGATTATAGAGTTGTCTGATCGAGATTTGAAGTTTTGTAGTAATTTCTCGACTGCATTATTTCATAATCTAGGCACTTACTTAGATTTCTCATCAGCTTTTCATCTACAATCGAATGGACAAACTAAAGTAACAAATAGTACTATTCTGGATATGATAAGAGCTTATGCAGGAAGTCAACCAAAGACTTGGGACAAATATCTTCATCTCTTACAGTTTGCTTATAATAATACTCCTCATTTTGCAACTGGAAGAGCACCCTTTGAGATTATCTATGGGAAGGTTTTACCTATTCCTATTAGATGATTGACCCATAGAGTGGAGGCAATAGATGCATTTACCCATGACTATCAAAATATTCTCAAAGTGGTTCGAGAAGCCATTGCAATCGCGCAAGAGAAGTACACAAAACAAGCTAATAAGAAACGGAAACACATGCTTTTTAAAGAAGGTGGTTATGTACTTCTTTGGATTGAGAAAAGAAGATTGAAGAGTGTTGAGAAATGGCCAGTAATCAAGATGTCCCCTCATTTTTATGGACCTTTCAAGGTGATTCAGAAAATCAATGATCTAGCTTATAGGCCTGAATTACCTGATAATTGGAGAATGCATAATGCATTTCATATCAGCCTCTTAAAGCCCTTCAAAGGACCTTTACCTATTCATCCTATTTATGAAGAGGCTCCATTGATTGTTGATGAAGAAGAAATTCTAGAACCTGAATGCATTATTGATCATCCACAGACCTCGACCCGAAAAGGAAATGTCTATACTAAATACTTGCTCAAATTTAAGAATCATCCGAGAGATGATGCTCAGTGGATGGCAGCAGTTCTTTCAAACTTTCCAAACCTCATTAGTTCCTATAATCAAACACGCACAGCTAAGGTCACTTGCGATCCAAGCAAGAGGGATGTTACGAAAATTATATTTCTTGTATATCTTGTTTTGGACATTATTATTTTAGTCAAGTGTGACTATGGCAAAGTACTCCATAGGAGCACACCAGACGCAACAGGGGTCCTAGTGGATACTTTGTGTGGTAAGTTGGGGATGCCTGACTAGCTTGTGTTTTGCCATGCTAGATGGTCGGTATTATGGGTGATTCCATGCTAATACTGATGTCGCTAGTGTTATTGGTGTTGTGCTTGATTATTGTGCTTTGAGCGCAGTTTGTGTTGGGATTGGTTGATTCGGTGATTCATTCAATCGATTGTTAATAACTAATGTTATTAGCGTCTTGAGTACAGGTGATGGAACCCATAGTGAGGATTGGAGTTTGTGCGAGGGTACTGATTGAGGTGTCACACATTGCATTATATATGGCCATGGGCCAATTTCGCATTTGCTTTATTATGAACATATGGGATAATGTTGGCTTTGGATGGAAATTCAAATAGAATGTACAACAAAAGATATATAAACCAAACAAAACATTTTGTGAATTTTGTATTAATGAGAAAACAAAATGTGCATGTGAATTACGACTAAGGCCATACATAGAGAAGGAGTTTGGTCATGTAGCAACATGTGACTTAAAACTAATTCAAGACATAAGACTTTGAGAAATGATTAGACAAGGAGTGAATCATATCCCACCAAGACCAAATAACTTACAACTCACTGATAAAGAAAAATAGGACATTATAAATATAACAAACTGGCTCACTGAAAACAGGTTCATATGATTGGGAGAAAAAGTACGTAAGCAAGTAAGAGGAATAACTATGGGATTCTCTTCCTCACCAATATGGTGTACCCTCTACCTCTTTTATTTTGAATTTACATTCTTAAAAGACTGATGAGGCTTGGAAGATGGGATTTGATAAATCTTTTCCAACATTCATTTAAATTCATTGATGATATATGTCTAATCAATATATCAAATGCAATGGTGTTCTTAAACAAATCAACAATTCTATCCAAGGATAACCCTTCTAGATATATCCACAACAAACTTTGTGGATATCAAACTAGAAACAAAAAACTTTGCCTAAAATAAGAAATGACAAATATTTGGAACTCAAACAACATTCCTAAATACAAAATTATGTGTCATGTTTGTTAGCTTCAAAACATACTTTATTACGAAGTATGACAAAAGAAACAATTTACCATTTTGAAATAATAAAATTCATATGGAAACAATCAAATCGACCTAGCTGATATTCATATAAGGTCATAATACCACAAATTTAATGACTTCTCTGCATATGTAATGACAAAAGAGATGCGGCAAAAAAAAAAAAACTAATAATAGAATTCCATACAAATGGTTTCCAAATATCAGGACTGATAAAAATAGTGAAAAAATAACTCTCGAAGAAATTTACAATGGCCAGATGCAATCCACAAAAAAAAAAGCAATACTAGGTAAGCAAATAGGTGCTCATCAGGCTAGCCACAAACTTGGTAGCCAATAATGACACCTAATGTGGTTCAATTAATGAAGTAACTCAACACATATAAAATAATTGAAATAGCATGTTACAAGGAATGGATACACACACACGCGCATGCATGCATGCACACACACACACACACGCACGCTCACGCACACACACACACAAGCCAAAATCAAAGTAGAAAGGACATACCAGCATACTATACTAGCTTCAAAATGATATGCAGAAAAAATGTGGAGACTACAATGCACTTACAAAAGGCCATGACCGATTGTGTGTCATGGCGTGTGAAGGATCAGACTCCACCCTATGAATTTTTGCAAAGTTCAACAAACTTTCATGCTTACTATGTCACGGTGAATGATAGATAATCTTCACATGACATCTGCTGTGAACAATTTTGTATTCCACAAACAATTTTCATGGAGAACTTATATCTACTTAAATTTTTAGGAAGTTAAAACTACAAAACATAGGTCACTTCCATATTACTATACCACTCTATGCTCTTGTGATAGGTGTTTTGGCCAACTTTATAATAAAGGTGGGATTTCTAAAGTCGATTCCCTTTCTCGGTTCTTATTGGTTAATGTATGGTGATCCTTATTGGGAGTGACAAGTCTAGTTGCATCCCCATTTCATTCTTAGGGGTCAACTTTTTTTATTTTCTCTATTGATTTTAAAGTCATTTCATTAGCGGTTTGTATGTGGTTTTTTTTTGGAGGATGTACATGTTATTACCATCGAGGTATTTGGTTTCTCGTGCTTTCTAAGAGTAGGGTTCTAGCAAAAATTATTATTGATCTGCACTAGTGGTGTCTCTGTCTCTTCCAAGGGTATTGGTGGTCACCTACAGTTACATCATTGCTCATTGTAGCATAGGTGTTCACAAGTGTAGCATAGGTCCACGGGCCATATTCTGGTGAGAGGTACATGTAGATTAAAGTGTGGAAAGCAGATCTCATGCACACATGGGTGAGAAAGAGGGCTTGATCACGACGATGATGGATGGAGGCTCTCACGTCCACGGGAGTTGAAGGGTTTCGAAGGGGGCTGCAGGGTTCAAAAGGGGGATAGGGTTGAGGGATTTGTCTAGGAGTTCCAGGGTTCAGTGAGGGTTGCAAGGTTTAGGAGGAGCCCACGATTGAGGAGTGGAAAGCTAGTCTCCTTCGTGACTTTAAGGGGTTGAGGAGTAGGGACAAGCGAGGAGGAAGGAGGAGGGGGGAGGAGGAAGGAGGAGGAGGAAGGAGGGGGGACTACAAGGGTAGGGAGTGTAAGGGTAACTGCTTGCTAGAACATGATAGTGTACAAAAGCATGGATGCAATGGATATCAATCACATGAACGTAATAGTGAGCTTGAACACTGAACCCCAAATACTGGTAGCTTGATTTCATTGAGAGATATTTAAACATGTTGGTCTCTACACAATTCGTAGGTACCTCCAGGGTGGGACCTCTTTTGTAGAGGACGTCTTGGACAAGGGTCCCTCCACTTTTTGGGGGGACCTCTTGGGTCTCTACATAAAATGGGGGAACCTCATGAGTCCCTTACAAAGTGGGGGAACCTTATGAGTCCCTACACAAAGTAGAGGACCTTTTGAGTCTCTTCACAAAGTGGGAGGACCTCAAAAAGTGTACGCCTTTAGTCTTTATCTCTCTAGTTTAAGTCTTTCTCTCTCTAGATCCTGATTTTGCAAGTATGATTGGACCTTTTCTAGAGAGGATTTTGGCTATCCTCATCCTTTTAAAATTTATCATACCATCTTTCAGGTTCAAGATATTACAAACAGAGCTTTGCTCTGCTAGTCTTTCTTGGCTTGTCCAAGACTTTTATGAGTGTTTCTTGGCTAGTCCATTTGACCTTGGAGTATCTATTGATTAGTGGCCAATTGCGAGGAGCATCTTCCTTATCTGGATCATGCTTATTGTCATCCCATCGGTAACGATTGCATCAAATGTGGGATGTGTTCAAAATGAATATGGAGCTTGTAAATACTCAAGGAGGTACTTTTATTTGAGTAATTTTGGTCCACACCAAGTAGGTTGTGGCTCCAATTTGTTGCTTATGTCTGGAGTGATTTGCGCTTGGTGAATGTGCATGGAAATCCCAAAGAGATTGCATACTCCTCTTGAGTGCATATTTGGGGTATTGCTTCCAAAAATCACCTATGGGATTACCAGGAATGGAAATCCTGCCTTTATCCTTATTCAACTCTCGTGTGGGTGTTCGATTTGGATTATGCAATTTGTGAAGCTCATTGATAGAATCATTGATGGTTTCCATTGGAAACTCAATTGAGATATGAGGAATATGTGGGCTTGGGGGGAGAGGAAGAGGTAATGGGGGACAAACATGAGGTGGGAGGAAGTAGTGAATTAGAGAAGGGGGAAGCAGGGATGTCAGTGGAAAGTGGAGGAAGAGCATGGCAAATGGATTTAGCAACTTGAGAGTCCTCAAGGGAAGAGTTTTCAAGCCTTGGGAAAAGTTAGGTCTTACTGGATGGTAGGAGTTAGATTATTGGATTAGAAGGTAGTGTTGAGAGGCATGGCAAGGAATATGGGTTAACATGGATTTCAAGAAAGGTACAGAGGATGCTATCAAAGTGAGGGAGGGATGTAAGAAGATTAGAAAAGAGAGTGGCAAGATAGGGGAGATTAGATTGAAGATAGACCACACATTCCTCAAGCAGATCTTTGTCACTTTTGGAAGGCATTGTTAGCTTCAATGTAGGGATTTGCCTTGGAATTATATCTGAGGGAAGTTGATGGTGATTGTTGCAGTAAGGTAGGAGTCTGGCTACTACACAAAGAGGAGGACTTCCCATCAAGCATTCACATAGAAGTATCACATCAGGCTTTAACCGTATGAGATTCGCATGCACTGAGAGACATAACAAATTCTCTTGTCCTCATCCATCTTCTAGCATAGATCCCAGAGAGTCTTTTTTCTCACTGGCCTGGTCCAATCAAGACTAGATACTGCATGTAGCATCTTGAGTTGCAAGTTTTTCCATTGAATTCGTACTCTTCCTTCAAGGTGATCCTCTTGCTTGAGGACTACAACAAGATCTTGATATAATGCAGTGATGCCCTATAGCAACAGATCTTGTGCTGACTCCTTCGCATCGTCATCAAGAGTTGAAGTTCCAATTATTGCCTTTTTATTTTGCAACTCTATGCACTTTTCTTTATACTTACCCAGTGTTGAGGTGTAGGAAAGATTTAGACTATTGAATTGTTGAGCTGCTTTTGACTGTCTTGGCAATTGATCATTAAGCACACGGAGTTGGAGAATCTCTCTTGTTCTTGAGCATTCAAATTTTCTTTGACATTCACAATTGTCTCCCTTAATGCCATACATTCCTTCTATAGTGCTTGGATTTGATGTTTATCTTTTTTGAAGATTGATCATCTTTAAGTAGCGGGATTTCGATTAATTGCACCATTTCTTTTTTCAGATCATCACAAGAGACTTGCATTTGGGAGAGGGATAGCTAAACCTCTTCCTTTTTGCTCAAGGCATCAGATAGCTATAGGTGTTTTTCTTGGAGAAAATTTGTAGCTTGTAATGCATCCTTTCTACTTTCTACTAGAGCATTTTGTACAAGGAGCTGTTGTTGCATTTGCTCTACCATGCTTTCCTTGAGCTTATAAATTTCAATCTTTGCACTCTACAACTTGGTTTGGAGTTATGGGATCATTTGTCTTTTCATTTCTCATTGCTGTTCATCTACTGCCATGCTAGAATTAAATAATTCTGACCATTGATGCAATTGCTAACTGTGATGCTGTATGATTTGGAATGTGCTATTGCCTTGCTTTTATTGATCATATAGTTGGCTCCCATGCACCCATGTGGTATCCTCATCTTTTTCCTGAATGGCAGCCTATTTTTGTAGAGTGTCAATAGAGATGATTTGTGGCTGTGTCCCTAGAGCCGTTGAGCCATCAACATTGTTGACTTGTGATTCTTGAAGAAGAAAACTATTTGGACCAGTTGTACAGTCATTGTGAGGTAAGTCTTCCTCGTGGGTTTTTTCCCTTTAGTCAATCTACTCTGGTAGCAATTCTAAACTGAGTTGAAAATTGTCTAGAATTCACTCGGATTGTTGTCCATCCATGTCACCCACGGTGAGAGTGGATGGGGATTCTAGTCCCCATTCCAGAGATACTATCAAAGTTTCAAAGTCTTCTATTTCTTGTGTTCAGAGGGGTGTAGAGGCTTCCTCTTGTTGTATTGCAAACCCAATTATAATGGGGCTAGTAGATGGGAAATGTAGCTTTTGCCATGATGGGTGGTGGGGATACATAATTTGATTGCAGCAGCAACAAGGATATGTGCTGAGTCCGGGAAGTAGCAAGCTAAGGGTGTCCACTTTTTGTTCACTCCCCAATCCTTAGGAGGTGGAAAAACAAGCTTTTTAGCACACAAAAATGCAAATCTCACCTATAACTTCCCTATGGATCTAGTCTTTGAAGTCTTTTGACACAACATCACACTTGCTATTGTGCACACAATCGTATAGTCTGATCGAAAATTCGATGCACACACAAAAAATTTCTTTGTGTCACACGGCATGGTTCCAGGGTGGTCACACGTTTGTCACGAACAGAGAGTGTCATATTAAATTCTAAATTTCTCACTCATTTTAGATTAAATGTTATTGAAACTTTGTAAGTGGTCTCTTTGCATTATGTAGAGCTTAACTTGATTTATTGGTAATTTTTTGAATGATTTATCTAATTATAAATAATTATTTATAATAAATAAAGTCATAAAATACATGCATTTTAGTAGCACACCACATTTTTTTAGTATTTTGAATAATTAAGCAAATCCAATTCGGTGGAAGGTTAGTAGGCAGATAAGGGTGTGTGGTTGAATCATCAAATCCCAAATCCAATGGTTAGATTTAGGAAGATTGAAGTTTAATTTTTACTTTTACTCCTTAGAGGATCAACAAAGAATATTAAAAATAAATCTAGTAATTCTCAAACATGACCAAACATTTCAAAAATGTCAATATTTTTAGTCCTCTGCGTGATGAATAAGAGGAAAAAATTTTGGTTAAATTTGAGTAAGGGAAACGTACGATATGGCCTCCAACAGTTAAATCTCCCTTTTGTGGGGGAAAAAGGGCCACCCAAGCCTAATACCAAGACAAGGTAGGCTTGGTATTAGGCTTGGTGAGGTAGGCTAGGAGCATCACCGACCCTAGTGGCAAGCCTTTGGAGTCTGCATGCTGCCCATGTGGAAGGCTGAGTCACCAAAACCATGCCACGTTGTTAGACCACGTGGTGCCATCTCATCAAGGAGATGTGACATCACTCCTTGCCATGTCACCTTACATTGCCACACGTGCTGCCACATGTGCCACCTCATCATTCCACATCATGAGCCATGTGATCACACAATGCCACCTTGGCATACCTCCTCAACCTTGCCACGTCACCAATCCCTCCACCTCAATTTGCCATGTCAATCTACCACCTCATGAATGCCAACTCATCATGCCACGTCACCTTTCAATGTCATGGAAGAGACTATATTACCACATCATGACCATGCATGGTGCCACATCAGCCAGATGTATACACATGACGATGTGCCAGGCATACAATACCTCGATCGAGGTATATGACCTACGTGAGGCATACAATACCTCGATCGAGGTATATGACCGAGGACACCTAGGGATACCTTGATCGAGGTTTATACATGCATAATGCACTGAATACCTCAATCGAGGTATATGGTCTGATCGAGGTATATGATCTGGGCTCTGGGCATAGCAGACCTCGATCGAGGTATTTTAAGGTACAAAACTTAGCCAATTAGTATCAATCTTAGCACCAAAACTTAGCCAATTAGTTTCAATCTTAGCACCTCTCCACCAATAATAATGAAGAGCAATCTAGTGGATGAGTTGAGGCTCTCTATAAGACACCACGTTTTGGTTCATTTCACCCATTCTTAGCCATTCTTGCCTCCTCATCACTTTGTCACACCTTCCATCCTACTTTCATTGAGAATGGGTTCTCAAAGCCGTAGAGCTAGTAGACGTGAAAGATGTAGGAACCCCCCCCCAAATCTCATTGACGAGGAGCGCAAGCGGAAGGCTCGTGAGCGCAAGAGAGCCTCTAGAGCTCGAGCTCGCGCTGCCACCACTAATCCACCTCCAGCTCTACCTCTACATCCCACCTCCACCCCCACCTCCACCCCCACCCCCACCTCCATTGTCCCCCCATCCTCATTCGCTCCCCTACCTCTAGCCTCCGCCCTTCCCCTAGCCACCTACATTTTGGCCTCCACCTCTACCTCTTCCCCCTCCACCCTCCCCCCTCCCCCTCCCCCCGCTCCGCTTGGCGCCTCCCTTCCCCCGTCCACCCTACCATCTCCCATTGATCCCCTTGCCCCACCTTGCAGCAGCAATATTGCTTCACGATGTGACTTGCCGAAGTCCACTATCTGTCATCGTACTAGCAAGATTGTGCAGTCTTTTTTTTGTGACCTCACGCCAGCTTCGCAGTCTTCTCTTCTCACGTCCCTGATTGATCACCCTGACTTGGTAGAGTGTAGGAGGCTTGCTGGTCTTGGTGCACGTAGAGATAGGGTTGTATCTAGTGAGGTCCTTAGCAGTGTTCGACGTTCCTATGCTTCTATTAAGCATAGGAACTCTAGTGATGCCTTGGCAGCACGTCGTGCTATTGTGGCTGCCATTAGTAGACCTCATATGATAGGCCATGTGCGTACCGCTTCACGTCTTCTTCAGATTGCACCGCGCACATTGCGAGCAGGCATCATTAGGAGGTAGAGTCTAGAGGATAGTGAGACTGATGCTCTTTGGGCTTCTAGTGGTCGTGCACCTCGCAGCGATCGATTGTTGGATGATTCCACTAGGTCCTTCATACAACAGTTTTGGGAGGAGCATTGCAGAGCATCCCCGGTGTTCAAGAAGGCATTGTGGAAGAGGGTGTCACGCGGTGTGTACATTGAGCATGGTGCATGTTTTTTGGAGTGTACCCAGACTGAGTTGTACACTCAGTTTGTAGAGGCGCACCCGGAGTTCAAGATTGGGCAGAGGTCATTTGAGTGATGCAGGCCATGGTTTGTGCGATGCTCTCAGGAGCGTGACACATGATGTTGTCGCTACCATGTGGATTTTCGATTGATGTATGACGTATTCCGTTCCCTTGATGGTCATAGGGGAGTGGTTCCTACTAGCCCTCGTGACTTCATTCATTCCATATTGTGTACACGAGATGGTGATGCTTTATTCCACTCCCTTGATTGTGTGGAAGGCACGTGTACTTTGTGTGGTGACTTTGCTAGAGTGCCACGAGTTGCACTAGATACTTGTGATGTGCAGATGGTTCATTGGCAGCAGTATGAGTACTGTACCTTGACATTAGATGGTGGTGCACAGTCGAGGAGGTTGCAGCTTGTGGGAAAGGAGACACCACGTGTTGTATTCATTGACACTTTTCGAGGGAAGCTGTACCGCTACATACGCCACTCGCACACTACGAAATGGGAGGATCTTCAGTTTCGTGCATGTTTGAGGACATTTCCTACAGGGGTGGTTGTCTCAGTGGTGGACTTTGTGGAGAATTACACCTTTGCACCACAGCATGAGATCCAATCGGAGTATTATTTCTCCGAACAGGTGACGTGTGATTGAGTATTGATTTTTTCCCCGCCTCATTATATTGAATTATTTCAATAGTCATATTTTTTTTCAATGCCATATTGCAGGTTGCTATATTTGTGCACATTAGCTATCGTCATGCACAGGCTCATGTGGATGGCATTGATAGCACCATGGACTCACGCGTCATTGTGCGAGAGTATCACTTCTACATTAGTGATGATCGATTGCATGATGCCCATTTTGTGCAGCATTGCTTCACTTTGCATGATAGTTTCTTGAGGGATCATGGTGTCACATGGCAGCGGCGCTGGATCTGGTCAGACGGTTGCGGTGGTCAGTTCAAATCCGCTAGACAGTTTTATTGGTTCTGCAGATGGCACCGTGAGACAGGCATTCCGATTACATGGAGCTACTTCGAGACAGAGCACGGTAAGGGAGAGCACGATGGTGCAGGTGCTTGCGTGAAGCGTGCTTTGCGTCGATACCAGTTGTGTCACAGTGCCGATCGCTTCAAGGATGCACATGATGTGGTGCGGTGGTGCAGCCACAGCACTTATCCACTAGTGTTACCTCCTCGTTTCAGTCGCGTGACGATAGGGTGGTGAGCTGGTATTTTTGGTGCGTGGACATTGGGAGTCTTGATCGGTCTAGGCCTTTTGATTGTCGTTCTGTGCCTGGCCTCTGCCTGGCACTCTTGATTTCCATTCCATCAGGAGCGTAGGTGAGTCTCACCCCGCGATCTTTTCTCGACGGTTTGCATGTTTTTGCTCTGCATGCATTGATGATGATTGGGGAGGGTGCTCCATGATACCATGGGCCGATCCATGGGTACGGCGAGTGCTTTCTCCCTTCCAGCCTTGGGAGGAGGTGCATGATGATCAGGATGCCGGATTCAGTTCCTCTAGAGATTATGACCAGCTTACAGATATTTTGCGTATTGGTGATATCTTCGCGGTTATTGCTTCAGAGGGCAATGAGGAGGGTCTGGATTATTACTTGTTGCGATGCTCTATGCTGAAGAGTGTGCTGAATGAGGATACAGTGGATGGGCATGGGATGCACTTCAATGCTCATAGCATGATCATAGGTGGCCACTATTTTCAGCAGATACAGAGGCGTGGTCGTTATATTGAGTTCCAGGAGTACATGGCGGATCAAGAGGCATACATGTATTCTCATCTTGTTGTTGGGATCAAGATTACTTTGAGTGGTGTTCGCACTCGCAAGGCGACGTCCACTCCACGATGGCACCTTGCAGTGGCGGATCACGAGAGCATACTTGCAACTATTGGCATGAGAGCTTATCCTGAGGAGTAGCACATTACATATCATATTTTTTGGGATCATCAGTTGATCAGATTGATTTTTATTGGGTATCACTAGTTGATTACACTTTTTTGTATTCGATATGTATAGGCTCACTGTGTGACCGTACCATTGTAATTTTCATGGACTCATATTTTGTATTTCACTATGATGGCTGTATACACGTTCATACACATCATTGTATTAGATTCTATTTCTTACATGATGTCCGATGTCTTCTCAATGGGATTTGTTGTGTTTGTAAAACAAATAATTGTTTATTAGTAGTAATGTTGTAATTTGTTTTGTGCTTTAGGACATTTTAAAAACGTGACTAAGAAAATTCACGCACGTACTAACGAAATACGCGTGTGGACTTACTTGTTGGGGATGAAACTTCGCACGACTCTTAGGACACCCTAGACATACATCCACGCGAGATTTGGTCTGAACTGATTTGGTATGCACCACGTGGAAGGTACAATGCGTACATTTTTACAATCCCTACTAGCACGACTGCGGCAAAGCTATGGCGCATGTACTAACGAAATACGCGTGTGGACTTATCTGTTGGGAATGAAACTTCGCACGACTCTTAGGCCACCCTAGACATACATCCACGCAAGATTTGGTCTCCAACTTATTTGGTATGCGCCACGTGGAAGGTATAATGCGTACATTTTTACAATCCCTACTAGCACGACTACGTGTGAAAAATGGCGCACGTACTAACCAAATATGCATGTGGACTTATCTGTTGGAGATTAAACTTTGCACGGATCTTAGGCTACCGTAGACGTACATCCACGCAAGATTTGGTGCCCAACTGATTTGGTATGCGCCACGTGGAAGGACAGTTGCGTACATTTTTACAATCCCTACTAGCACGACTACGTATGAAAAATGGCACACATACTAATGAAATATGCACGTGGACTTATCTGTTGGGGATGAAACTTCACACAGCTCTTAGCCTACCCTGGACGTACATCCACGCAAGATTTGGTCTCCAACTGATTTGGTATGCGCCACGTGGAAGGACAAATGCGTACATTTTTACAATCCCTACTAGCACGACTATGTGTGAAAAATGGCGCACGTACTAACGAAATATGCATGTGGACTTATCTGTTGGAGATTAAACTTTGCACAGCTCTTAGGCTACCATAGACGTACATCCACACAAGATTTGGTCTCCAACTGATTTGGTATGCGCCACGTGGAAGGACAAATGCGTACATTTTTACAATCCCTACTAGCACGACTACGTATGAAAATGGCGCATGTACTAATGAAATACGCACGTGGACTTATCTGTTGGGAATGAAACTTCACACGGCTCTTAGGCTACCCTGGACGTACATCCACGCAAGATTTGGTCTCCAATTGATTTGGTATGCGCCACGTGGAAGGACAAATGCGTACATTTTTACAATCCCTACTAGCACAACTAAACCCTAAACCCTAAACCCTGAACCATAAATCCTAAACCCTGTTGGGGACGAAACTTCACACGCCTCTTAGGCTACCCTAGACGTACATCCACGCAAGATTTGGTCTCCAACTGATTTGGTTTGCGCCACGTAGAAGGTATAATGCGTACATTTTTACAATCCCTACTAGCACGACTAAACCCTAAACCCTAAACCCTGAACCCTAAATCCTAAACCCTGTTGGGGACGAAACTTCACACGCCTCTTAGACTACCCTAGACGTACATCCACGCAAGATTTGGTCTCCAACTGATTTGGTATGCGCCACGTGGAAGGTATAATGCGTACATTTTTACAATCCCTACTAGGATGACTAAACCCTAAACCCTAAACCCTGAATCCATCCTAAACCCTGTTGGGGACGAAACTTCACACGCCTCTTAGGCTACCCTAGATGTACATCCACGCAAGATTTGGTCTCCAACTGATTTGGTATGCGCCACGTGGAAGGACAAATGCGTACATTTTTACAATCCCTACTAGCACGACTAAACCCTAAACCCTAAACCCTGAACCCTAAATCCTAAACCCTGTTGGGGACGAAACTTCACACGCCTCTTAGGCTACCCTAGACGTACATACACGCAAGATTTGGTCTCCAACTGATTTGGTATGCGCTACGTGGAAGGTATAATGCATACATTTTTATAATCCCTACTAGCACGACTAAACCCTAAACCCTAAACCCTGAACCCTAAATCCTAAACCTTGTTGGGGATGAAACTTCACATGGCTCTTAGGCTACCCTAGACGTACGTACATCCACGCAAGATTTGATCTGGTTTGCACCACGTGGAAGGTATAATGCATACATTTTTGCAAGCACCTTTTCAATGCTTAATGTTTACAATTACGACACACGGCATTATTTTTAAAATACATTATGTATTAGATGTGTGAATTGAGATATTTGAAATTCAAAATCATACTCTTAATTTTAAATACGCACATGGGGATGAAACTTCGCACGGCTCTTAGGTTTAGTGTAATAATTGCAAGCATTGATATATACGAAATTCAATATGATATTCAAAATGATAAAGTTGGAACTTGAACACTTTTTCAATGCTTAATGTTTACAATTACTTCACATGGCATTCTTTTTTAAATACCTTATGTATTAGATGTGTGAATTGAGATATTCGAAATTCAAAATCATACTCCTAATTTTAAATGTTTATGTTACATTTAAACAAACTATAAACTGAGATAAACTGAGATAAACAAAGTGTGAAGAACATCATGAAAGTACGAAAATGCTCATACATCATAAAAGTGGGAACAATATCATGAAAGTACCAAAATGAATCTGTACATCATCATCATCATGCTGCAGAAGTGCATCCCTATACAAGAAACGTGTGAAGCCTAAACAATCATCCTGAATCCGAATCTGATAGCTCTACATATGATCCTCTAGTGGAACGCTGACGTGGCTCCTGTATGACCCGCTGCCCAACCGTCTGCTGTGTGCCCTCAGGTAAAGCCGGCTCAGATGGGCCAGCCTCATCACCTGCATGAGATGGGCCAACCTCATCCTGATGAAGAGGAGGGCATGCTGCACGCGCCACCGCTGCCATCTCTGCCTCCCTCGCCTCCTCTATGTATGCGCGTCTCAGCTCCCATAGCCGTGCATTTGCGAATACTCGTGCCTTAAATCCAGCGCGAGTAATCGTCTCTACATGTAGAAGACGCTGGTCTCGGCCCCGCCCTAGCTGCTGCTCCACCCACTGCTGCAATGATGTCTGCAGCTCTGCCTCTCGCTCAATCCGGCGTGCCTCCTCTGCTCGTGCCTCGTCACCTGGCATGAAATCACCATACGAAAAGCGTCGTGGAACGAATGCTGCAACCACCGATGTATCAGCACCCTCCTGCATCAGCAACGCTCTCTGTGCCTCCTCCCTGTAGTGCTTTATCAAGACTACGCGGGCGAATGGATCAATGGCCTGACGATGACCAGGATATAGATCATCCATGCCTAGTCCTCTGTATGTGGCCACATCAATGTCAGCAAAGCATACAGGGCACACTGATCGTGCCACCATGTGGCGGGTCATGCAATGGAGATGTGCGATGTGGCCGCACCCTAGTCCAAACCACCCTACGGTGTCAAACTCCTCGTGGCAAAGGACGCAAGTGGCAGTAGGAAGCTTGGCTATGACTGTTGCGTCTATGGGTGTCCTAGTCGGCACATCTACAGAGGAGGAGCGGGGTATAGGGCCACGCTGGGGTCGATCCTATGGCGAGATGGATCACGACTAATATGCCTCAACTGCAAAATATAGTGCTCCGCACGATGGTATGCTATGCGTGTCCGAATCCTCTGCTCCTCCAAATTTGTCTGTAATAGTCGTACGCGAGACTCAATCTCCTGACGCAATAGATGTGCCTGCAGTGCAAACATGTCGCGTACATGGTGAGAATTAACCAAAAAACTTCAGTTCAAAACACGCTATAGAAAAATAAACTAACATAATCAAAATAACTAACCTCATCCCTAGACTCGGCCAACAATGCCTCCAACTCTGCAATCCGTGCGTCTCGAGCCTCCAACTCGTGCTGAGGCGGTGTAGATGTGGGAGGTGGTGTAGATGTGGGAGGCTCCATCGATGATCGAGGTGGGGGAGGTGGAATCGCAATAGATCTCGATAGGGCAGAGACCATGTGCTGCAAGGATGATGCCACTGAATGAACATCCCCCCTAATCTGTCCTCCCACCGCTTGCAATGCCATTGCAGGGATGGTGTGCAACTCTGGTGCCTCGCGTCGACGCTGAACACCTACAATCTGACGCTCCTGACGCCCCATCCTACCATGTCCTGCTCCTGATCCTGGACGGGTACTAAGGTAGTCTACCCGATGACCAAGCACAAACTCAGCGTATAGCTGCATGGCAAATGACCTGGCTATCTGACGGTTGTGAGGCAATCGACCACCATTCGCAGCGAGATATCTCGAATAAATGTGTGCTGCTATGATGGGGTGCCTGCAACGTAAAATATGCAAGGGGAGCCCTGATCGTGGTCGCATCACCTCGGTGTGACCATCCCAAAACATATCCTCTAAGGCCTACCTGTGATGTGACTCACGCTCAAACAACTGTCGAATGGCTCTCCAATCCACGCCACCACCAGTGATCTCCGCCTCAGCCTGTGCCTGAAAGCTATCCACAACGTCCTCAACTGTGTCCAATCGACCCAGAGCCTCAATAACTGAATCTAGACTCGCAACCAAGTGAGGGGGTGCCCTAGCATCCTGCAGTGCCCTCATCTCAGCTCTCAGCATCTCTATCTGCATACGAATAGTGGTGCTAGAACCTGTGCGCTGGCTGGCGCATGCACAAAAAAACACATGGAAATTAATATTCTATTTGGGTAATGAAAATAATATTCTATTCAATATGACTTATAATCTATTTACGTAATGAAAACTATTTGTACGTACTCCTTGACTCGGGGGGGTCACTCATCATATGTAACTCTATCACGTGAGTTCAACAAAAGGATATTTTTTATTTCTAAAATTTACAGAAATAAATATACATAAGGGACTATTTTAAATAGTTTTGGAAAAAAATTACAGATTTGTATAGAAAAGGGGTACATTTTATTAATGAAAAATTTTACAGATAAGGGACTTTAAATATAGGCCTTGAATGCACGTGATATAGAGGGTTTGTACATAGTGACCCCCCCGAGCTCCTTGATGAGGTAGGATGTTGTTGGGATCATCCTATGCACCTACCGGTAGATGGGCCAAATGTGTGGCTCAATATTATGTTTATCAAAGTCAATATTATTAAAAATTCTTAATTTTGATTAAAATTTTTTCAAACTCTAGTTGTTGCATTTTTAAACTTAGATGTCTCAAATATTTTTTCCTTATATGTTTCCCTTTTTTCACTTTTTATCCAATATGAAACTTTTCCAAATGTGGTGTAAGGACCACATTGTCCACTTATGGCCCCTATACTAAGGACAGATAGTGGAGAGGTTTGGTTAATAAGACCTTCTTTGAATGCTTTACTGCCTTGGGTTTGCAATAGATATGGAGGAGATAGAAGGATACCTAATACATTACTTTGAACGATACACAAGCAAGGCGCATCTAGTATTTCTCGGACCACATTAAAAAAGAGAGCGGGTTGACACTACAGACCTTTTAAAGCGAGAACTTTGAGAAAATAATTAAGCCTTTTCAATATTATCTATTTTGGTTGGGCAATCCACCTCAACTAGTGGCCATTCCTATAGATCATCACTTGGTTCCCATGCTTGGGGAGAGAGGAGACCTTTGGACAATCATAAATTACGTATGTGTTTTCGATGCGCTGGTGCATTTACAAGATCCATATAGCCATATGCTTATGCATCTAACCACTCTAGTGTTGGGGTCTTTGCCCATGTGGTGTGGTGTTTTAGGGATAATGCCCATGTGGTGTTTTATACAGCCTACTTACTCTACCTAAATTATGAAACAACTCTTAACCAACCTCTTATTTTCTTTTTTTTTAAAGATCATTTTTAAAAATAAAATTTAAACGTTTTTTTATTTAAATATAAATAACACTAATAAAAAAAATATCTTTAATCTCTTTTTTTTAAAAGATGATTTCATAAAACAAAATATATACATTTTCAAGCTTTAAATAAAAAATTACGTAATTCCAAAAATAATTAAAAAAACTTTAAAATGCATTTCAAATTTAGAAATATTTTATAATTATTCCTATAAACTAAAATTTAAACGTTTCTTTATTTAAATAAAAATAGCACTAATTTAAAAAATAACTTTAATCTCTCTTTTTTAAAAGATGATTTTAAAAACAAAATATTTACATTTTCACATTTTAAATAAATAATTACGTAATTCCAAAAATAATTTAAAAAAACTTTAAAATGCATTTCAATTTTAAAAATATTTTATAATTATTCCTATAAACTAAGATTTTAACGTTTTTTATTTCAATAAAAATAGCTCTAATTTAAAAAAATAACTTTAATCTCTTTTTTTCCAAAGATGATTTTTAAAAACCTAATTTTTACATTTTCATAGTTTAAATAAAAATTTAAAATGCATTTGAAATTTGAAATATTTTATAATTATTCCTATGAACTAAAATTTAAACGTTTTTTAAAAAAATAACTTTAATCTCTTTTTTTTCAAAGATGATTTTAAAAAACAGAATTTTTACATTTTCACATTTTGAATTAAAAATGTCGTAATTCAAAAATTTAAAAAAAACTTTAAAATGCATTTCAAATTTAAAAATATTTTATAATTATTCCTGTGAACTAAAATTTAAACGTTTTTTTATTTAATTAAAAATAGCTCTAATTTAAAAAATAACTTTAATCTCTTTTTTTTCAAAGATAATTTTAAAAAATAGAATTTTTACATTTTCACATTTTGAATAAGAAATGTCGTAATTCAAAATTTTAAAAAAAACTTTA
This sequence comes from Dipteris shenzhenensis, assembly GCF_047967505.1. Lineage (NCBI taxonomy): Eukaryota > Viridiplantae > Streptophyta > Polypodiopsida > Gleicheniales > Dipteridaceae > Dipteris > Dipteris shenzhenensis. The sequence continues at coordinate 26,230,603 of NC_141619.1, read as the reverse complement.
AAATGCATTTCAAATTTAAAAATATTTTATAATTATTCCTGTGAACTAAATTTTAAACATTTTTTAAATTTAAAATTTTCACATTTTAAATTATAAATGTCGTAATTCAAAAATTTACAAATGCATTTCAAATTTATAAATATTTTATAATTATTCCTATGAACGTTTTTTTATTTAATAAAAATAGCTCTATTAAATTATTTTTTTTCATTTTCACATTTTAAATAAAAAATGTCGTAATTCATAAATTTCAAAAAAAGATTAAAATGCATTTGAAATTTAGAAATTTTTTATAATTTTTCTTATAAACTAAAATTTAATTAAATTTTAGCAAAAAGAAAATGCTACATAAAAAAAACCCTACCTGGACTCTCCCGCTCCGTCCATCTCCGTCGATGTCCGTCGGTCGCTCTCCGTCGCTCGCGCAATTCCGTCGACGTCCCACAAATCCGAAATCAGTCGATGAGGAGGAGCTCGATCGAGGTATTCCGCATGCAACATACATACCTCGATCGAGGTATAGACATGGGCATACATCTCGGTACATCTATCTCGATCGAGGTATTGACATGCCACGATACCTCGATCGAGGTATTGTGACATGCCCATACATCTCGGTACATCCACCTCGATCGAGGTATTGACATGCCACGATACCTCGATCGAGGTATTGTGACATGCCCATACATCTCGGTACATCTACCTCGATCGAGGTATTTACATGCCACGATACCTCGATCGAGGTATGTCGACAGCAGTCGGATGCCACATGTCTCGATTGACATATTCGACATGCGGCCAAGTCATCGGTCCAACATACCTCAATCGAGGTATGTCATCTGCCCTGTCGGTTGCCCTGTCGGATGGCACATACCTCGATCAAGATATGCTGGACATGCCACATTACCTCGATCGAGGTTGAGCTGGATTGCCAGGATACCTCGAACGAGGTAGATGTGGCATGTATAGGTGGCTTGCCAGCAAACCTCGATCGAGGTATAGGCTCGGTCCGGTGAAAAAAGCCCAGCACCTCGATCGAGGTATTGGCTTGGCTCGGTTGTCCTCGTGTGTGATTTTCATTGGAACTTATACCTCGATCGAGGTATTGGAGACCAAAGCAAAACCTTTGTATATTCACTCGAGCGGGTGTCACACTCACCCGAAAGTGGTCCGGAAGTGGACACCCTTAACTTGCTACCACCCGTCCACTCTTGTAGTTTTTCCTTGCCAAGGAGTGTAAGGGTTTTTACTAATATGTAATTTTTTTTCACTCCTGTATGATTGAGAATGTGAGCCACAAACTTGGCTACCTCTTTGCATATTGGATCCAGAATCACATCATGGTGGATTCCCCCGCTTTGTGACTTTGTGTTAGGTGGCAACCAATCTTGAATTTTTAAGAACCTTACATCCAAATGTTTTATTGTATATTCTCTTGTGCCTCTAGGAATGAGAAAGCTTCCTACATTGTTGATCTACTGAGGTAGATCTGTAAAGGCTGTTCATTATACGTTACTATGCCATACTTAACCTTCTCCAACTCTTTTCTTTGATATGATGTTATGAATTGAATGATGTATTCTGTAATAGCAAGTGTTGGCAAGAAGGATTGTAGCTTGTGAAAAAAATTCCCTAGACCCTTGGACTACAAGAAGTTGCATACATCGGGCTGACATGTTGAATGTTGAGACTTGTGGCCATACAAGCTATATTGTTCTCTCTATTGTTAGCTCCTTGTTGGCTTGGGCATCAAGCTATTCTGTGCCTACATCTTGCATAGTTGATGGCTCTGGCTCTATCCTGACTCCAAGGTCCCCAAGGTCTGTGGCATATCTCCTTGGCATGTTGCATTAATTTTATCATCACTGTCATTGTAAATAGAACCACCAACCATGGTTGTTTTGCAATTAACCTCTTGGTTGGTGATCTTGGATCCTATCCTTCTTCAGGTTAGTGATTTGGGGAGGGCTGTCGAGGTTGAGGTTTGGGCCGTTTGGCTTGGTGTCGCTTTGTCGATGGCATTGCACGCCTTTTCCCCATCTTAGTGAGTTGTCTTCAGCCTGGCATTTCACACATAAATTAGGTCCTAGTCTAACAGTGCCAATAGTGCCATGTGGTAAGAGAGCCATGTGCCAACAAGCATGTTTCTTTTGTGAGTGGCTGAGAGACACACAACTTTCTCTATGGCCTGCATTGTTTCTTCCTTCATACAAAATGCTTAATTGTTGGCCTTTAAGTGAGTGCATTTGACTTGTAAATTTCGCAACTAATTTCAACCTTTGTAGCCCAAAAATGGCGAAAAATATGCAATCGATGAGTCAAAATTAGTGCCTATATGGTGGCGACTACCGAGGCCCAAACGATGGCCAAACCAAAAAAGTTCTTCAATGTAGATCTTTGCATGGGTGAAATCTAGATTTAAATGGGGTTGTATTTAGCCTCCAAACAACACACCCTTGAAGAAGGGGCAAAATGGGCAATTTTTTTATAAAGGTCCTTCCTCTTCTTTTTTTTTCACTATAAGGGTTGGTTAATCTAACCTAACCTAATGTTCCTAACTACCTTTGAGTTGCCCTCTTTTGTTTTTTTAAAGTTGAGAAAGGATTGGTTAGACTAACCTAACCTAATGTAGTTAGTTGTAATGAACTAAGGTTAGTTTCTATCCTATCTCTCTATAATCTCTCTCTTTCTTCTCTCTCTCTCTCTCCTTACTCTCTCTCTCTCTCTCTCTCTCTCTCTCTTTCTCTCTCTCTCTTTCCCTCTCTCTCTGTCTCTGTCTCTCTCTGTCTCTCTCTCTCTCTCTCTCTCACTTCTTATCTCTCTCTCTTCACTCTCTTCCTCACACACTTTGTCGAAATGGGGCTAGGTGGCTGGGGTGGTGGCGGAATGATTTGATAGTGGTGATGACACAATGGCGTGGCGCCCCAAGTCGCTCAACACTCGTAGGAAGCTGGGCGCCCGAGGGCGACTGCACGCCCGATGGGGACAGTGCCCAAAAGGTGGCCCATGCTTAAGGGCATCAAATGCATGCTCAAGGACGATGGCTGCACACCCGAGGGTTTTGTGGGGGGGGTTTAGAGGGGGGTGTGGGAAGGGGTAGAGGGAGGAGAGAGGTGAGTTAGAAAGAGAGGCGAGGATAGAGAGAGGTTAGAGATAGGGGTTGTAGAAGGGGAGTAGAGAGAGGTGACATGGGAGGGGGGGAAATAGAATGGATGAGAGGTGAGGAGAGAGGAAAAAAGGGGGAGGGGCAGTGGTGGGGAGGGGATGGTGGTGGAGGAAGGGGGTGGTTGTGGAGAGAGGGGATGGTGGTGGAGGAAGGGGGTGGAGTGGAGAGAGGTAGGGGAATGTTGGGGTGGAGAGAGAAAGGGGATCTAGAGAGGTAGGGGGATGGTGGGGTGGAGAGAGAAAGGGGATGTAGAGAGAGGAAGGGGTGGTGGGGTGGAGAGAGAAAGGGGGATTACCTTTGGTGGAGCTGGAGGTGATGGAGATGGGGGGCATGGGGGCTTTGATGAAAAAATTACTATTGAATTCAATGTTCTCTAATGGAGGACTAATTATTGTTGAAGTCAGTCTTCTCTAATGGCAGTCTATCCATAACTTGTACAAATCACATCAAGTCTTGTTTACCTTTTTGAATTCCCATTAAGATGGTTGCATTGTGGGGATTTTCTGCAAGGCCCTGATATTGACTAATGATATTGTTATCTCCCTTGGGATAGCCATAGAAATTAATGCATTTCTTTTAGGATTTCCTTTTGCACTAAGTTTCAAATGTCCCCACATATTGTGATTTGTTTTGAGAGAAGAAACCCAAGAAAACTACTATCCATGTGCTCAAGGTTTCTACTGAGCCTTCTGTATCAATGTGCTCAATAGAAAATGGGTTTTCAAGAAATTAGCTTGGCCAGTCAACCAACGTTGTTGGGGTGGAATTGCGATCATGGCTTATAGCTAGTCCACCATGAGCATATTAAGTGCAGGGCACCAAGTCCTTCTCAAATTGGCTAAATTTTAGTAGCTTGGGCTTTTGAGGGATCATATACTCTTTGAAATACTCTCTCTTTTGTTCATTGTCAAGGAAGGGGTCGAGTGTGTGTGTGTGAAAAAATAAAACCTTTTAACAACATGGCACACGATGCTCAGGGTGGATAATAAATTTTCCATTTTATGGGTGCACATCAAATATGTATACAATTGGTACAAAAAGTGTCAAATCCATCAGGTAGTCCAGGCTCCAAGGTCAAAGTCCACTTACCTATCACCATACCTAGGTGTTAGAACATCATAGATTTGTGAGGGAGATAGGCAATGCCTATACACCCTAGCTTGTTATCGCTTATACCTAAGACCAAGACTCCAAACAGGATTCTAGAATAAACACCACAAAATAAAGTATTTAAAATAGAGGGTAAATGCCATTCTTAACAAATGGTACACTGTTTTTCACAAATATGGGGGTTACCAGTGTCCATATGGTAATCAAATAGGGGGTACACCCAAGGTTTAACACACATTTTATTGAAACATGGGGGGTAATCCATACCCTTTTATAAATATATTTTTCTTAAAAGGATCATTGAAGAGGGGTAGACCACTCCCTTGCATATGGTACGTATTCCACTTAATAATTAAAAAGTGAATTTTATATGGGGGGTATTCACACCCATATTGACAAATCAATATAAATGAAAGTGTAAGCTTTAAGATAAAACATTTCATTGAATAAAGATAATGAAAAATAGCTATTCAAAACTATATAAATTTTACTGGAAAATTAAACGAAAAATTGAGTACTCCTAAAGGAAAAGACTTAATCAACATAAGAAAAAATTAGTCTAAAGCTTCTTTCTAAAAGAATAAAATTTCACTGTTACAGTAATCTTAGAAAAAGAACAACATTAACCTAATTGTGATTAAAAAGAAGAAATTGCAATAATAGTATTTCGTATAAATTATAATGCAATCAGGTATGGAAAATAAATATGGGAAAGAGAGAGAGAGAGAGAGAGAGAGAGAGAGAGAGAATAAGGGAAATAGGAAACAAATCAAACCTAATAAATTCAAATCCTTTAGCAAATAAATGTTTGAATAATTTGAATAAAGCATTTCCAAATCATTTACCTAGAAAAGGAAAATATAAGCAATTATAAATATATTTTAATAAGAATTTTATTTAGAAAATTTTAACAAAATCAATTAAATGCAAATAAAGGAGCTACACAACACTAGAGGGATATGACCAGCCTAGTGTAGAGTGTGTAGGAGTGTAGAAAATGTGTGTATGTGTGTGTGTGTGTGTGTGTGTGTGTGTGACATTACAAACCATAACAACAACACCCATCTAGACCAATATCTAAATTAATAGAGAGTCAAGGAACTCTTTTTTTCATTTATAAATCAATCATATGATAGATCCATTGCTTCGCTACCAATTTTGTATCAGGCTGCACTTACCTAATCAGCATCCCCAATAAGCAAAATGTTAGCACATTAAGGCTTGAGACAGAAAGATAGGTAATGCCCGTACAGCCCGGCTCGCCTTAAACAAAATTTAAGCAAGACCAAGCATGAGGAAATTTACATGGTGCAGCCGGAAGGCTTTGAAGAAAAGGGCAATTCCCAGGGTTTTAGAAGGACTGAAATTGATCATTGCCTCTACACTAAAAGGGCTAAGGATAATAGCCTGATAATCCTAGCACTATATCTGTATGATATGCTATTGGCTAGCAAGAATACCTATGAGCTAGATGCATTAAAGGCCAAGTTGCATGAGGCCTTTGATATGAAGGATTTAAGACTTGCAGGTCATATTCTTGGTATGCGCATCACGCGTGATCGGAGTAGGAAACTCCTTTGGCTTTCATAGAAGGAGTATGTTACAAAAGTATTGCAGCTTTTTAATATGGAGGGGGGGAAGGCAGTGAGTACTCCATTGCCTCCATATGTGAAATTGAGTCATACAGATAGTCCCAAATCAGATGAGGAGAGGGCCATGATGGCCAAGGTTCCTTATGCATCAGCGGTTGGGAGTCTTATGTATGCTATGATAGCTACTAGACTAGACATTGCATTTACAGTAGTAGTTGTTAGCCGGTATATGGCTAATCTAGGAAATAGGCATTGGGAGGCAGTTAAGTGCATCATGAGGTACATGAAGGGTACCAAGGAGATGTGCATCTACTTTGGTAGAGGAGACATGCGTGTACTTGGGTACACAGATCCAGACTATGCAAGGCATGTGGATACACTTCTAGTTATGTGTTCACCTTTGCAGGTGGTGCAGTGTGTGGATGTCTCGTGCACAGAAGTGGGTTGCTTTGTCTACCACAGAGGTTGAGTATGTTGCAGCCACAGAGGGTTGCAAGGAGGCTATATGGCTTCATCGACTAGTGGGAGATTCGGGGATTCATACAGGTGTACCGACATTGCATAGTGATTCCATGAGTGCTATTCAGCTAGCACACAATCCGGTCTTTCATGCAAGGACCAAACACATTGAGGTCAGGTACCATTTCATCAGGGAGGTACTTGAGGACAAGCGCATAGAGCTTGTCAAGGTTCATACGGATGATAACCCTGTAGATATGCTGACGAAGACTCTACCTAGTCAGCAATTTGAGTATTGTCGTGTATTGATGGGCATTGGATAGTATGCTCCTTGGTTGTTCTCCCTTAAAGGCACATTGTCCTTTAAGTGGGAGGTTGTGGGGGTTAAAGGTCACTGTGCCTTTACCCCGGTTATGTACAATACTCAAACACATATATAAATGAATGAAAAAGAAGATTAGGTTATTCTGCACCCACCAAAACTTGTGTGGCTCTCTGTTTCTCTCTCTCCCTCTTCCGTTCTTGCTTTTGTTGAGAGCACTCTCAGTTATGGAATGATTGCTCGAAGTTTGGATGAGTGGTTCTTCCAGAACTAGCACCTTAGGGTTTGAGTGAGCCGAGTACTTGTGACCACTCAAAGAAGGAATAAGAAAAAGAAAAAGAAAAATATAAGGGGTAATTTATAAGGAAGAAGGTGTTAGTAGGGGTTGATGTAAGATCCTAGTAGTGTTAGTGTTAGCAGAGTAAGTAAAGTGCATTCTCATGCTCCTCTTAAGTCCCATGTGGGACTTCTAATGGATTCTCATCAGACTATGTCTTTGGCATGCGTGTTTGAACATCCGAAGTTGTGCATGTCATTGTGTCTTGCTTCGCTACAGTGAAGTTCCTTTAAGACCCATTTTGTGGATTATATTTCATTGAGGGCTTTGCTTGGAAGTATTTAAGCCCAATAAGGTTGTGGCACCATCTGGAGCTTTATTTGTCTGAGTCATCAAATCAAGAGGAGTCTGATAATACACCATACAAACCCCTAAAATGAGGACTATGGCTGAAGAGGTTTATAGAAAGGGGATTCTACGAAATCTAAGCTAGAACTGAAAGAAAATAAAAATAAAGAAACGAGGATGAGTAGAAGTTAGATAGTTAATGGTGATGTTAGTAAAGGAATGTGAAAAAAGCTTTGAGGGTCACAAGAAACTCATCCAAACCCATATTGGTGTAATCACGTTCACCCTAGAGTTGAATGCATCCTCGAGAGCTGCTTGTGGAGAACCACTTGTTGTCCCATGTGTGAACTCAAATCCAAGACCCTAATGACTTAGGCATAAGTCAGTGCCCTGTTCTATTTTGTTGGCTCTACTTATGGGATTTGTTCTTGATGTTGATTGGTGTATTGAGTTTTTGTAGTGTTTGTAGCTTATCTTCCCAACCAAGGAGCCCTCGGGCTGATGTAGTTGTGATTTGCTGAGAACCTGAAGAGGACTGATCGCCTATTTTCACCTAGGACTTCCACATGTGAGCAAAGACATAGGACTTCCACATGTTATAACTTTATTGCTCGTTATGGGCACACGTAGACCTAGCACTTGGAAATGAGTTCCTATTCACTTAAATGGCCTTAGTACCTACGAGTAGAAGGTGAGTGCAGTGACATATTGACCAATTGTGACCCAGAACTAGCAAGAACATCATTTTGTAGACCACCAGAGGAATATGAATTGTATAGCTATTCAGGACCTCCTATAAGTCAGATAATCACTTCGAAGGAGAGTCACTAAGACATCACTGGAGATCTTTGTTGGTGACAAGTTGTCATCTTGTTAGCAGCAGCAACATTGCTTGAAGTTCTTTGAGATCCTTGACTACAACCGTAGGTTCTTGTGGAGCTACTCCAAACACCTATTTCATTAATTTTGGACTTTTTCTGTTGTTTTTGGACGAAGCCCAAAAATCCTTCCCAAATGAAAAGTTTACTTTGTGAAAATATCCCTCCCAAATCAAAATTTTACTTTCTGAAAATATTCTTCCCAAATCAAAAGTTCACTTTGTGGCACTATCATATTCACATAAAAATATTGTTTTTTCAATCTATACTTTTGCACCAACATGCAAGAATTTGAAATAATCCTATATTAGAAATTCTAGCTATATCTAAGTTATTTGTTAATTTAATTATTTTTAATATTTTTCCTTGACGTGATAAATTTATAAATCCATGAAAGGAGACTTAAATATTTCATGAAAATAACATTGTCACTCGCAATATGCACAAAATTTTTAAAACTTTTAATAAATAGAAAAAAGACATGATGCCATAAGACCCAAGTTTTGTATTGAACCAAAGAGGTATAATAGCAATTATAGCTATTATTATATGATTACATTGAGAGACGTTGCTCTCAACTAGAGTCTTTATATCCAAAATGATATAGATTGAACATATGTTTACAATTTAAATTGTTGCTCTTAAAGAGCCTCAATTCGTGCCATCTGCATAATTTGACTCCCCATTGTCTTATTGCTCAATGTCACGACAGTCCCTTGCCAGGTGCCATCTACATAATTTGACTCCCACTTGTCTTGCCAAGCCTTGCCCCTTGGGTGCATTGACTCCCCATTGTCTTATTGCTCAATGCGATAGTCCCTTGCCAGGTGCCATCTGCATTAACTCCCTATTGTCTTGCCAAGCCTTGACCCTTGGGTGACATGCAGTGCAAAATACAGGTGCCATCTGCATTAACTCCCACAAGTTGTCTTGCCAAGCCCTCGCCAAGCCTTGCCCCTTGGGTGCATTGACTCCCCATTGTCTTATTGCTCAATGTGATAGTCCCTTGCCAGGTGCCATCTGCATTAACTCCATATTGTCTTGGCAAGCCTTGACCCTTGGGTGACATCCAGTGCATATTTTGACTCTCATTTGACATAGGAGGTGATGACTCTGATTATAATTGTCTTGGATTGGCTTCTTGCCTAGTACCCAAATAAAATCCTTCAATGGACTTCAATACAAAGCTTTAATCATGGACATTCTTCATTTGCACTGTCTCCTTCTACTTCCTCCATGGCGAGCATCCTTAAAAATTCGTGTATATAAAAAATAGTTTGCTGTGGTATTTTTATTTTTCCTTCTACCTCATATCCCATGCGCTTCTACCTCATATCCCATGCACCATTACAAAACTTACCAGGAAGGGAGAAGCTTATAGATGGGAGGAGCAGCAGTAGCGAGTAGAAGGATTTTGTTTTATTGAATAAGATATTAGTTGTGGCACCAATTCTTAAACCACCTAACTTGAAGTTACCATTTCATATTTTTGTCAATGCTTTGGATGTGGCCATCAATGCAGTGTTAATATAGAAATTTGTTAAAGGGTGGTTTCATCCCATATATTATGCCAATAGAAGATTGGAAAAAGCAGAGAAAATTTATAGTGTTACTCATAGGGAGGCATTGGGAATGGTTTATGCTCTCAAAAAATTCAGACACTATTTATTGGGAAATAAAGTGATCTTACATGTGTCCATCGTCAAGCTGGTTCAGTTATTTGGTAAACAAGCCACAATTGTCTAGAAGGCTAGCTAGAAGGATATTACTCCTCCAAGAATATGATTATTATGACATTGTTCATACACCCGGTAATCAGCATGTTGTTGCAAAATCTTATTTAAGCCAATTGATGAATGCTGAGGCACCTTTGGGAATTCAGAATGATTTCTCTAATGCACATTTGTTTTCTGTCAACCTGAATGGTGGGCAAGATTGTTATAATAAAATGCTTCAAGATTTTTTTTACGGAAGGGATGGTACCTCAATGACTGTCAAGAGATCAGAGGAAGGAATTTGTGTTGTAGAGTAGACCATTTTTTATGATAGTTGGAATTTTGTATAGGAGGGGTATTGATCAGATTATCCGAAGATGTGTGCTAGATCATGAAAGGAAAGCAGTCCTAATGGAAGAACATGTTGGAAAGGAAAAAAAAATATTGCAGGTAGGTTTGTGGTGGCCTACAGTGTTGAAGATGCTCATTAATTTGCTAAAACATGCTTACCATGTCAAAGAGATGGTAGGCCAACAGATGTAGATCGGATGCCACATCAGCCTATCTTACCTTTGGGCCCATTCTAGAAATGGGGACTCAATTTCATGGGTCCGCAAAACTTGCAGAGACCAGGGATTGAAAGAGAGGGATTGGATGCATCAGAGATTTGAGGCACCTCTCATTTGTTGGTTTTCGTTTGCTCCCCTGCAGCTTTTAGTTGTGCTAGTAAGCGTTTGCTCCACCATTTGTAGTACCCTGTCCACTCTGTAAATGCACCGTCAAAGGCTACTTTCTTCATCAATTGCACCACTTCATTGTCATGAATCGATAATGTTTTCATGATCCCCCCAAATGCAATCGCTTCTATCGACCCTGCTTCAGCCTTCACCTTGTGCACCATGGGCATCCACACTCGCAACAGTAAACAGCGTACAGAATTGCTCAATACCAGTCTCCCATCCTTCACTTTCTCAAGTATCCCCATGATGATGCTGTGCAGATCATTCGTTAGGATGGTGAGATGAGTGCAATGGGGAGCACCTTCCGTTCAAGCACAACACCAAAATCTTGGCAGCTAGCAATCGCTTCCACGAGTTCTTTAATTACCTTCGGCTAAATATACTAGCAATAAGTATATTTTGGCACCCACTAACTACTGCACGAAGTGGGTAGAGGAAATTGATTTGTGAGATAATGCAGCAGCTAGCACAGCTAAGTTTATTTATCACAATATCATAACCAGGTTTGGTTGTCCAACAGAGAGAGTTTTTTATCAAGGGGTTCATTTCATGAACAAAGTTATGAAACAGTTAACACACTCACACACACATGATTGTGCATAAGAAGTCAACTACATACTATCCACAGGCCAAGGGCCAGGCTGAGAATTCCAATAAAACATTCAAGAAGATTGTAAGAAGAACAGTTTCAGAAAATCAAATTGATTGGGACCAGAAACTACATTCAACATTGTGGGCATTTTGTACATCCTATAAGGTAACTACTGGAATGAAACCATTTCATCTTGTTTATGGATGCGAAGTAGTAGTCCAAATGGATTTTATCGTGCCTAGTCTCCAAAAAGTAGCTGAGAATAGATTCTCTCTAGAGGAATCAATTAATCATAGGATTCGGCAATTGTTGAAGCTGGAGGGAGACAGGATGGTGAGTTCCTATATTTCAAATGTAATTCAAAAGAGAAGGCAAGCTTGGATAAACATGAATATTAGGTTTAAAGTGTTTCAAAAAGGAGATCTAGTGTTGATGTTTAATTCTAAGTTAGGTCCTCATCCAAGAAAACTTAAGTTGAGATATGATGGTCCTTACAAAATTATGGAGGTGTTGGGAGAAGGAACATTTAGATTGGAGGATCTATATGGCAATACAGTTTTGAAACTGGGAATGGTTATAGGTTAAACCCATATCATGCACCAACATTGTCCATAAATGCTATGGGAAGTGAATCAGTACTTGAAGCTATAGTGGTAATGGTATATGTAGTGGCTACTTACCAAATCGGAAGGGAGTTTTTTGAATGTATGAAGTTCTAAAAATCCAAAAAGTTCGAGTGCGAAATTATGAAGGATGTTCCGAAGATCCAAAATTCCAAAGTTCAATGTCTGTAGGTCCATACTCTGAGAGATATCTTAAGCATGCGAGAGGAACGACACCTTGTGAAAATCAAAATTGTTGTATGCATTGATAATCATGAAGTGCGTAATAATAGTTTTTTTGTGGAGGGTGTAATTGTCTATGCCAAGGTCGGGAGTGTTCTATTCCAAAGGATTCAATCATTTCAATCGCCACACCCACTACCTCCGACATGTCCATATAAAGGATTAGTTCAGTGGCAGTTCGCATGTTTGGCATTGCACTCTTCTAGCCGTTTCTAGTTCCAGCTTACTGAAGCTTTTCCAAGAACTTTCGCTTGTTGTTCTCTATGTTGGAGGATGTCCTTGGCACATAGTTGCTCAAGGTGCAGAGATTTCATCATCGTGTCCTGAGCTTCATTTACTTTCAGCTGTAGCCAACAGAGAGATGGGTAGCAAACTAGCAGGTGCATCGGCTTGTCGAAGTAAGAGACTTCAAAGGGAGATAAAGTCATCCGTAGTGGAAGCTCATGACCTTTCATAAGATTCGGCCACTGAGTCGGATCCATTGGTGAAAAAGCAATAAATCAGTGATAGTCCACTGGTGTTCCAAGAAAAAAAGGTGTCTCTAGATTTGGGATTACATAAGAAATGGTTTTAAAATATTAAGTTATATGATTTCACATGTCTACCCTAGGTATTGTGGAAGGATAACTCGGATGTTCTCTGTCAATTTCAAGTATTACAACAAACGGGAGGAGAAATTGCTATGGGAGTGAAAATCACACCAGATTTAGTTGTGAGTGTGTTTTGTTTGCCCTATTATTCAGAGGAGGTTCAATTTGATAGATGTTCAAATGAGATCATGATAGCCGATCTTCGAAATCCAGTTTCATCCAAAAAATTATATATGATTAGTTAAGTACGGGATCCAATCAGAAAGCAACAGTTGGGTTGATTTGTAGAGAGGGTTGTGTTACTAGTGCATAATGATTATATGGCCAAAGAAAATTATGCTTACTTGTTAGCTGCAGGACAAGGGGAAAAGGTATCGTGGGCGATGCTAGTGTACAAAAAGCTAATGCAAGAGATATCAAGGACACAATCCCGGACTTCGAATCAATTTTCCAACAGTAGCAACTTGTGCAGTTTCAACAAAGGCAACAAATGGTATCAACACCGGTTCATCCTACTAACACAACATAATTTTTTCCTAAGATATTGTCTGTGCATGTATCAGAGGATCTAGTAGCAAAGAAGACAAGTGCAGGAACCAGTCTCGGGGGGTGCACTACTAAGAAATTCTAGGTATCATGTGCATTCAAGGGGCATTTAAAAAACCCCCTCAACTAAAATTTATACTCCAATAAAACCACCCCTCTTTGCTCATGAACTAACGGATTTTTTTCAAAATTTGAATTAAAAAACCCATCTTGTTACTATAAGCCTGTTAAATGTTTTCCAAAAGTGGGATTACAATACCCCTCCTTTTAAATGCACGTGGTACACTAAAATTTTCATAGGTGAACCCCCCGAGGAACCAGTCATGAGTTCCAATAGAGTTCATGGCAAGAGGAAAAGGTGCAGACAGAGGAGATGATGCAAGCTTTAAAGACTATTCAAGACTTGACTGATGCGGAGGATGAAAAGCCGAAAGATCAACAATACATTGATATTGATACTGGTACAGAAAAGCCAGATCTTGTTACAGAAGAACCAGATGCGGTTACAGAAGAACCAAAGACTATTATAGAAAGTTTAGGAGAACAGGTTACCCCAATGCAAGATGAAAATCATGGACATGATCATGAACATGATCCATTAGTTTCTTTGCTAGTAGAAAGAGATGTGAAACTTGATGAATCAGATGTTTAAGTGGGTTCAGGTCGCAATAATTTTTTATGGACAAAAATAATTGTACCACCAGGTGTGCCAGTGTGGACAAATACTACTTGGATACTCGATCGTGGGCTATATGTATTTTCAAAGTAATAGAAAGCATATGCAAAACCTTAGTAGGATGGTTATAAGCAACTGCTTCTGAAACTTGTATGCTAGTAGTTAGAATTGTCATATAAATGAGATGGCAATTCTCTGTTCTATGTTGTTGATTTAAAAGTTCATAAGTTCTAAATGAGGAAGCATTCTCATATGCAGATCCCTATTTTGTTTAGTTTTTGACTTTGTTTCCTATATGATGTACTGAGTTTACAATAGTAATGAAATGGATACCAACTAGTATTACTCATTATGATCTTTACTTGTTCTGAATTTGGAATTGAAATGTCAGTTGTCGGAAGTTCTTACTGCACTTTCAATGGTACCCTGTTTATTTCAATAGGTAGGTTTTTTGAATATGTCTCTACCTGTTACACATCAGAATCGGGATTCCAGAATCCAAGTGGATTCTAGAACCCCAAATTCCATTGACGAAAAAAAGGTTTTTTGTTGACAGACTAAGATTTTCGTCCATGGATAAAAATTTATGGTAGAAAATAAAGCATATTTTTGTAATTCTAAGTCAAGGGTGTATTATACATCACATAGTCATGCATGAATTACTAGTAGCTCTTAAAATATTGGATCTTGTCGTTGATTTGGTTTTTTTTAAATTTGACATGAAAGGCAAAACCCACCTTTAAACTAGCAATATGTACATTTTTAAAAAAAGTTCAGAAGTATACTTAGTTTGCAAAAGTTATGAAATTAGTTCTATACCTTTTCAAAAGCATGGCAAATACACACTTTCTTACAACCACAATTGTAGCCTTATGTAAAATAAACTCAATTTTAGTCTCATGATTTTTAACAACCACAATTGTACTCTCATGCAAAAGGGGTAAAAGGAAAGTTTAAAGAAATACATGAAAATTAATGAAAAAATAACAAAAAAATTTAGCAGAAAGAAGGGAGAGGGAGGTTTTGATAAGAGTTAAAATGTTGAGTAATAAGACAAAAATTATTTTAGCTTACTAAAATAAGGGAAACAATTGAGGTCCACGAGGAGAACAATGCTCAAATGGGTATGGGTACTACCTCTTGGTATATTGGGAAGCATACATATGTTACATATACATAGTATTTGCTAGTCTAATTTAAACTTATAGCTTATAAGTTTTTGTGACATGACTTTTTGGCTCTGCTAAGGTTCTATGGATAGTACACTATTTTTTCACTAATTAGGGCCGATGATGTCCTTTTGCTTTTGGTCAACCTGATCCACATAAGAAATTGGTTAGCAAATAGTGCCCTGTTAAGAGTTATATTCGTAGGCATTTAAGTGGCACCTCAACCACTCTTATGTTGGTTAAGAGCAAGCTCCTCCACTTAAGAAAGTGGTTTGTGAATAATGTCATGACATCAAGAGTTGATTGTTTTTAAAGCATTCGTGTGGCATCTCCACTACTCTTGCCTTTATTAAAAGGAAGCAAGGCAAGTGCCTTATTTTTATAAAAACAAAGACCATCCAACTCTCCACTATAGCAATGCGGCTCTAAGGGGCTTATGTCATGGGAGGGATATGCTTTAGAGAAGTGCTCCCTTTTCTAGATGTTATTATGTGAGAAGGTGAATGGGGATTTAAATCAATACCTAAATTTGACATTGATTTCGATGTCACTCGGGTGTTTCTTTGTTAGTAACCAATGCTTGGAAATTCTCGTTGCAAAATGAAAAAGGAGGAATTGACAAATGTTATATAATATCATGTTTTTTTATGTGATGGAAATTCTATGATAGGACAAAGCTTGTCAATAGAAAAAGAAGGAAATTTAGGCATTGATTCATGTTTTTAAGATGTATTTGTTCTTTTCTAGGGTATAGGGAGTTGGTCATTTTGGGTTAAAGTGAAATTTGGGTTGTGAGAATTGAGTTGGATGGTAGGATTCAGAGATTCTCTGGTTAGTAAATGTCTTTCATAAGTTGTCTTTTAGAAGTTGGAAATAATCTTCATGGTTGCTAGCCTTGTTGCATGCAATGTGGGCCCAGGGCAGTACACCCTCATGTGTTGGCCAGCTTGTATAATGGGGTCTTTTTGGACATCATCTTGTCTTAAATTAGAAGTTGGAAATAATCTTCATGGTTGCTAGCCTCGCTGCATGCAATGTGGACCAAGGGCAGTACACCCTCATGTGTTGGCCAGCTTTTATAATGGGGTCTTTTTTAAGGGATGACCTCTCTCCTAATGAAAGTCTGCTTCGCTCTTTCTCTCCCAAAAAAAGAAAACAAGGGAAAAAAGATGAATAACATTCATTAGGCCTACCTTGTAAATGTGAGAAAATTTTAAAGGATTCCCCTAACGTCAGAAATAGTTAGAGGAAACTGTTATTTTATTTTTTCCCGATGGATGGACGAAATAAAATCTCACAAAGATTAGGCCTACCTTGTAAATGTGAGAAAATTTTAAAGGATTCCCCTAACGTCAGAAATAGTTAGAGGAAACTGTTATTTTATTTTTTCCCGATGGATGGACGAAATAAAATCTCACAAAGATAATTTTAAATGAACCCCCCTAAAACCTTCCCTCAAGGTCCCTAGGGCATGGGGAAAAAAAGACGTGTTTGAAACATTTAAGGGATTCCCCTAACGTAAGAAATAGTTAGAGGAAACCACTATTTTAAATTTTCTGGATGGAAATAAAATCTCAATAAAAATAATTTTAGCTTTCAAATGAACCCTACTAAAACCTTCCCTCAAAGGTAGGGCAAGAGAAACAAAAAGATGTGTTTGTTGTTTGGAGGAAGCTGTGTTTGTTTCGAGGAGGAAGCTGAGGTCAGGGTTGCAGCAATGACGACGTAGGATGTATTTATTTTGAGGTCTTCCTTGTCCTCCCAATGGGGATTTAGATGTACTTGGTCGCTTGATGCAGGATGTACTTATTTTGAGGTCTTCCTTGTGGACCCAAATTCTTCCAATGGGGATGAGGTGGGTGAAGCAAGCCGTCAGAAGGGTTGAAGAGATATTTACTTTTCGAGGTCTTCCTTTGGGGTCTTCCGTCTCCGATATAAATACATTGGGGTTGAAGAGAGTTTTCTTTTTTGACCTTTACGTAGTAGTGAAAGTCTTCTTTCTCCTGTAGTACTAAGCGGGCAAGCAATGGGGTGGGAGCAGCTTGCAGCTGTCCACTCACATTTGCCAATCTGCGCCGGTGCCTGCGATGTGGGAGTGTGTGGGCGAGTGAGTGGACGACTGTCTCTGCACCCATATGCGGTCTTCCTTTACTTTGGCCGCCATGATGCGCACACAAGAAGTAGGCTCTCGAACAGGCTTAAACTCCTCCGGCGGCGACGATGGCAAACCTCGTTGCTCAACAGAGATGATGCCGAAACCCTTGCGGCAACAGAGACCAAAGCTCAAGAAGGATGTTCACTCGATTTCTCGCTGGATTTCGCTCGATTTCGAGCAGGATTACGCTCGATTCATCGCTGAAACAAGCTAAAATTCCCGCGAGAACAATGCCGAGAAGAAATGCAACCGAAACACCAATGATTGCAACAAAAACACAGCAGCAGCCACAGACAACAATGACCACGACTGCCCTTAAACCCTACCTTTAAAGTTTTCACCCTTAAACCCTACCTTATTAAACCCTAATCCCCCTTAATCTCGTAACCCTAAAAAAAACCACCTTGCACATAGAATTTGGCCGCCATGATGCGCACACAAAAACTCAAGTGGACTAGGTCTTCCTTCTCCTTCTCCTACCGATATTCCTGCTCACATACATATGTCGAGTGGACTACTGTCTCTGCACCCATATGCGGTCTTCCTTTACTTTGTGTTGAGGCCTTCCTAGTGTTGTTGCGATACCTCCATTCCTGCTCACACACACGGATCACCTCCAGTGGACTAGCTACTGTCTCTGCTCCCATACACAAAGCCAACAATGGCGGAGACCTCTGCCTGTTATGATAATACCAGTCGACCGCACGCCATTTGCTTGCCATGCCCTGCTCAAGGCCACATCAATAGTCTCATGAACCTCGCCACAGCTCTCGCATCCTCTCATGGCTTCTCCATCACCTTCATCTACTTCCAACAATCCTACCTAGACGCTCAGCGCAAACACCTCCTCGACCACCTCCACCCTTCCATCCGCATCCAAGTCCTCCCTGATGGCCTCACCTCCGACCTATCCCATGACCTCTCCCTCTTCTTCCAAGCCCTCCCCGCCATGCACACCAGCTTCCGAAACTTCCTCCACGAGTATCTTGCCTCCCCCGATCACCATCCGCCCATCTCTTGCATCATCTCCGACACTTTCGTGCCTTGGGCTCAGGATGTCGCCAACTCCTTTGGAATCCCCCGAGTCGACTTCTGGACTTGCACCGCCGCCTGCTACCTCATGTTCCTCCACATTCCTCACCTCATTTCCAAGGGGTTTCTTCCCCTCAAAGGTAAACAAACCTCTTGCGTGCTTTGGGCTTGTGCTGATTCAAGCTTCATGTTGGGCATTTTTCTCACCCATTTGTTGTGGATTCTGCAGCCCCGATCGCCAACTGGAGTGGAGAAGGGGAGGCTTTGATCGACTTCATACCTGGACTCCCACCGTTTCCAATCACGGAAATGCCTCGCGAGTGTATCGTCGAAGACCTCTCAAGCCCCTTTATCGAGTTCTTCCTTGCAACTTTCGCTCCTGTGCGGGAGGCGCACACTATCCTTATTCATTCGCTTTACGAGCTAGAACGCGACGCATTCGACGCCTTGCGTGCAGACGGTATCGAAGCCTACTCGGTTGGTCCATTGTTAGGCTTCGACCCCGTCCCCAAGCATGATTCAGGCGCTCTAGTAACAAAGCCGGCTTCCGTACAAGAAGATTGTTTGACCTGGCTGGACTCCCAGGCCATTTCGTCCGTCATATATGTTGCCTTCGGCTCACTTGCGTTCTTGTCTCTTGAGGAAACCGTGGAGCTAGCGCACGGCCTGGAGCAAAGCGGACAAGCGTTCCTATGGGTGATTCGTTCCGATTCCAGAACAGGTGGTTTGTCGCAGATTCTACCTGAAGGCTTTCTCGAGAGAACGAAGGAAAGGGGTCTCATAATCTCGTGGGCACCGCAGCCAGCGGTGTTGGCGCATCCGTCGGTGGGGGGGTTCTTGACTCACTGTGGATGGAATTCAACGGTGGAGAGTCTATGGAGCGGGGTACCGCTAGTGGGATGTCCGAGGCTGGCAGAGCAGAAGTCGAATATGAGGAGTATTGCGAAAGAGTGGAAAATTGGGTTAAGGTTGGAGACGAAGCCCGACGGCACGTTCACGAGGGAGGCTGTGAAAGCAGCGGTGGAAACGCTGATGCAAGGGGAGGAGGGTGAGGAGGTGAGGAGCAAAGCCAAGGAGCTAAGCAAAATTGCAAGGAGGACTATTAGTGCTGGTGGATTATCTTATTCCAATCTAGGTAAGTTCGCCCACAACATGAAATGTCCTTGAATTCCATGCAAAAAGATTCCGTTACTAATAAATAAGTTCACAGGTTTCATATTGCCTTTTTAATATAATAGTGCCCCCCCCCCCCCCACCCAAAACAACACACAATGGAGAAGGGGAATCCCCTCATTTGGCCCCCACCTGGAAGAGCTTGACTAAAACGGCCCTTACCAACCAAAAGGTCTCCTTCATAGACCATGGGGCCTCCTCCACGTGTTTGTCATTAACGCTTTCAGGTTTAACATATTGTCCTCTTGTGTAACCAGCACCACCCAATGGCACCCATTGCTTCTCTCCCATGGGCGGGCACCAGGCAATATTATTATTATATTCTTGTATTAGGAAGATTATTGGGCCATTAAGGACATTGTATACATAATGATTTATCATTTTTCCAATAAACCTTTAGATGTGAATCGTGATATGAAAACATTTCCCTTGATTTTGGGATACTCTCCATAGGTCTCTTGATGCAATGCACTAGGTATTACAAATTTACCATTTCTTCATCTCTACCTTTATGAATGCACCCACACATAGGTTAAGTCTCCACATCATTGAGAATGTGGATTACGAGGTACAAAATATTAAGAACATGGGCCATCTCCTCTTTTCTTTTTCTCTCATCAAAAGCATTTCTTCAGTGTTGCTCAAACTCGAAAAACAGACTACCGTCAATTGGTGGGTTGGAGGTGCTGGGTTGTCTTCTCATATCTAGAGCTTGCTAAGCTTATGCATTGGAGACGTGTGTCTTTTGCATGGAAGGGGGGATGAGATCTCCTTGAAACTACCCAGACAAACTTTACTCTATGTTAGTGCACTACCTAGGAAGGAGATGAGTGAAGAAAATGAGCTAGAGGTGATTATGTCTACTTCTCTGAGGAAGGATCATGGGATGAAAGCCCCCATGAGCAGAGAGTACATGGCCTCGACATCCATCTCAGATCACGTACCTATTCTTTGGAGATTTTGTGTTCCATGCAAAGTGGGGAGGTCGATGGGCATAACCCTAAATTTAAGAAAAGGCTACTTAATTTGAAAGATTTCTACGTAGACTCCTAGAGGAACAGAGGCTCGGCTATTAGAGAGCCATGTTGTAGGTGGAACGCAACACTCCATAGAGTAATGAAGGTGACTAAAGAGGCAGATCTTCATTATAGAGCAGGGAGGAAAAGGAGCTCGGAAGGGTCAACCACGATCAGAAAGTCTCTCTAGGTGGTGCTAAAGGAAACACCCAAGAACCCAATTGTGGGGACCCTACTAGGGATGTTGAGACAACTATGCAAGAATGGGAAATGATTGAGGCAAGGTAGACCCACATCAAGAGCAGGTTGATCTTGCTCGCAATGGGGGACTGTCCCTCTAAGGATTTTTTTCAATCCATTAAGAGGAATCAACAAAGGGAATTGATAGATAGGGTGATGGATGCTTAGAGGAACCTTGTTACAGAGTTTTGGCACATGGTCAAGGTGTTTTTCGAGGGGATCTGAGTGCTATAGTTGGCGAGCTGGTGCTTCACGATGAGATGTGGCGTATAGACATAGGGATTGCCTTAAATGGCCTTGATAGCAGGGTGATAGAGTACCGAAGGAGTCGGTTAGCCAAATTGTTCACCAAGGAAGAGTTAGAGGAGACCCGAATGCCATGGCCGATGACAAGTTTCTAGGCCCCGACGGACTGACAATAGAGTTTTACCACACGCTCTGATGGGCCCTTAATCAAGATTTAATTGAAATGGCTAACAGAGCCCACAACTAGTGGGTCACTCTCAGAAGATGTTAATGCTAGGCAGATGAAGGTATTCCCTAAGAGACAAGCAGATTAAAGGTCGCTAATGGGAGGCTGATCACGAAGGCTAAGAGGAGTGATGATTCCATCGAGGAATCAACTGTGGAGCTAATTCTTTCTAGATGACACAATATCGCTCTATCAAGAGAATCTGATCAAACGTTAGAAGGGTGCTTGAAGTCAATGTGTTTTTCATAGGGTCATGGTCAAAGTGCAGTTGGTCCAATACATTCTTGCTCATGACTAATAGAGGCCCCATCGATGGACTGGATCAGAGATCTAGAATTCAACTTGGTACAAGAGGGATGATGTTGAGATACCTAGGGGGATCTTTGGGTCTTGACTTGTGACTATGCACCAATAATTCGACTGATTCATGGACTCGAGGGGTGCACTACTAAGAAACCCCATGTATCACGTGTGATCAATAGGTATTTAAAAAACCCCTCTAAAATGTTTCCCCCAATAAAACAACCCCACTTTACTTATGAACTAACATATTTTTTTCTAGAGTTGAATTAAAAAACCCCTCCAGTTATTGTAATCCTGTTAAATGTTTTTCAAAGTTTAATTAAAATACCCCTCCTTTTGAAACACGTGGTGTACACAAAACTTGTGAGGTGAACCCCCCGAGTTCATGGATAGGCTAAAAGCAAAGTTGAGATCTTAGAATGGTATCTGTCTAGGTTGGAACGATCATCTCTTGGTCATCCAACACATCGTATTGGCCTCTATTATAATATATGTTGCTTCGATTTGGCACTTTAGAAAAACACAATGGCTGGAAGTGGAAAGGTTGCTTCGGGGCTTTCTCTGGGTGGAAGAGGGTGGGAAAAGAAGGATGCATTACATACCATGGGATCCCATGACGATTCTAAAATCCCAAGGAGGGTTGGGTCTATTAAAGAGCAGGTTTAGGAATACGGCACTGCTTGGAAAATTGCTCTCCCATCAGTTTGAGGGCCAAGCCCCGTGGACAAATATTGTGAATTGCTTCATAGAGAAATCAAGGAGCAAACATGTAGGTGCATGGTCGGACTATCCTAGTATGGCAGATTATGCTTACACTTCCCGATGAAAATTGTAGGTTCAAATGTATGGCGGGTCTGGTCCAAGAGTGGAAATTATGCATTGGGCAGCTAATGTGGAAAAGTTAGAAGGGGATAAGGGGGTATGCTAGTTTAAATGAATGCCTTTGGTGGAGTAGAGCCCCAACCTAGAATCGGTGAACTATTCACCCTCCATAACCCATAGAGAGATTTGAGATTATACAAGAGGGGATTAGATCTTGGGGCAATTTTTGGGACCTGTGGTGCATAGCTAGATTTCCTATAGGCTGTGCGAACCCCAGACTCATGGTCAACTAAATGTGTGCCAGTGGTAGATTGGAAGGCGAATCAATGGTGCCTTGGCAAGACACCGATCAGCAAGCTCTCTACCACAAGCATCTCACTAAGGGAGAGGCCTAGTTTGGTGAGATCAACAAGAAATGGAACCTTTGATGTAGGCCAGCCTGGTGGAAAGTGAGGCTTAATGAGATTTGGAAGGGATGCGTAATGGGGAAGGTGAGGTCATGTTATGGAAGGCAATGAATCTAAATAGAAAATTTCAAATTCATGATTCAAAAAATTTGGGAACTTCGGCTCCTTCGGGCCGAATAATATGTAAGGATGAAATAATCGGGCTAAAAATCATAGCCATGTCATGCTTTCATGGTGATTTTCCACGTCATTCATTTATATTCGTACGAATAAAGTTTATACATACGAATACTTTATTTTACGAATACTTATTTGTACAAATAAACTTTATTCATATAAATAACTTATTTGTAAGAATAGTTTAGGTTATATAAGCTAACAAATGACCCTCATATGCCCCTCATATGTTTATCTAAAGAGATAAAAAAAGGGAAATAAAAGAAGGAAGGCCTATTAGGTTGCTCTGGCAAGCAATCTTGAAGGTCTGAACTAAAATGGAATTTGTTTATTGTGTGAGTTCTAAGGGTCCCTATAGACTCTTAGATCTTGTGTCTAAAATATGATGGAATTTGTTTCCTATTTGTGTGAGTTCTAAGTGTCTCTATAAACTCTTAGATCTCTTGTGTGAAATGCGATTTTTGTTCTTATTTATGTGTTACATTTGTGTGATTTCTTTGAATCTCATTAGAGATTCAAAGATCTCTTGTGTGAACATTTCTTTTTTGTAATTTGATAGAGTTCTTAGGGTTTCATTTGAGTGCTTAAGATCTCTTATATAGGCTAATCATTAAATAGACCTTGATACAGTTCTTAGCATCTCATTTTTTAGCTCTTAATATCTCTAAGATAAGCTAATTTATGCAATGTGAATAGTGCTTTTTGTAACTAAATAAAGTTCTTAAGATCTCTAAGATAGGGTATGTAAATTATGCTCTTTGTAGTTTGATAGACTTCTTAAGATTTTATTTTATTTAGTTCTTAAACCTCTTTTAGGTTATGTCTTTGAATTAACATTCTTACAATTAGTATTTGGAGAAAACATTATTCTTTCAATGCTATGTGAATGAATTTTTTGCAACCCTGTGAAATGTGGTAAATATTAAAATGTAGATAATCATAACTTGCATTATTACACGTATTATTGAGAGTATTTTTATTCTCTCAATATTATGTGAATGAATATGTTGTATCTTTATAAAATTGGAGTTCTTGTACTTACTATTGAAAGCATATATATGTATTCTTTCAAGTTTATGTGGATGAACTTTTAACTAGCGCGCTCTACACTTTTTTAATGAAAATTTTTTATTCTTTTTAATAGTATGTGAATGAATTTTTAATAATATGCATTATAACAATTACTTAATGCTTAATTTTGAGAGAATATATTCATTCTTTCAATTGGATGTGAATGAATGCATAACTATTTGAAACATGTACTCTTAATTAGAGTTCTTACACATATTATTGAAACAATACATATGTGTTTATGTGAATGAACATTAAGTAAACATTCTTACACTTACTTTTGAATGATATTTTTTATTCTTTCAATATTATGTGAATGAATCCAATGTTGTCGAGACCTCAATATATTATGAAAGAATGAAAAAGGTCTAATACAATTGTGCAAGATATGCTGGGTGGTTTTTTGCAAATTCCATGCACACTGGTGTTGCATAATGATCAAGTTGCAAATAAAACAATACAATCAAAAAAAGATCTCAAAAAAATTGTGTGCATTTCAGTACATTGAGTACAACAATGGTTCTTGGTACGTAAGGTGTAAGCTACAATGGTCCAGTTCTACAACATGAAAGAAAGAGGTGAATGTAATAATTTGGGTATTCATTTCATGTTTCCTTCAAAGCATCATGTTGATGACAAACCGTGCATAGGCTTGACGGCTTGACTATTATGCTTTTGTAGATTACAATGGAAAACCAGTGTATGTTATCAAGTTGGGTGAGTGTGAAGTAGTGAAAGGACACAAGTTAGAGCAAGTCAACATTACACTTATGAATAAGGCTTTACAACATGAACAAGATAGAAAAATTATTGAAGATTTTAGCGTGCAATCAGAAAAGCATATTTGGTGGCTTGTAGCCTTTGAAGTCCCTAAAGAAACCCACTCTTACATGAAGTGGGTCTTTGAACGGCGGTCTCCAATTCCAAGCATTGTAGATGCTCATACCAAGGGAGAGTTACTTCATGTTGAAGGATTTGTATCTTTGAACATTGAGTGGCATATGTATGGAGACTTGAAAACATTGAAGTGCATGGTTGGCATTTAGACACGTGCAAATGCAACATACCCATGTCTCTTTTGCATGCACTCACAAGTTGGAAAGAACACAAAAAATAATAAAAACAATGTAGATGATGGCAAGTACCAATGGAGAAATGGCGTTATGAGTTGTGATCAAGAGAGGGCACCAGATCAAGACAAAGTTGATGAAAGTTGGATGCAATTTTAAACATCCCACTAGAAAGAGTGCATTTTTGTGTCTTGCATGCAGAGATGTGTTTGATCAATAGGTTTCTATACTTACATATAATGTATGTATGGAATATGAAACCTAAAGAAAGATCTGCAGCTTCTATTGCATAGCTCAAAGCTCTTTTGTCTAGGATGGGATTGCATGGAGGCAACGTCACACTTCAAAATGATCCACAACTCTTAGGGGCTTCAAGGAATTGTCCATGTAAGTTTCAATGGGTAGTGTGAAGGCACAAAGATTCTTTTCTAATCATGGCTAAAAATGGCATGGCACATAACTTGGGGTTTTTGGAAGGCATTGCGCAAGTGCACCACAAATTTAGAAGCTAATCCTAATGTCAAAAATATGAGAGCACATATTTACCTTAGAGTGACGAATCAAAAGATTGATGCATGTCCCAAAAAATGTGTAGCAAAATAACATTTGTTTTTGTGAAGCCAACTCTCCTTATGCGATACTCCTTAGTATCCTTTTCTCAAAACTGGTAAAGGCTTCTCATGAGTAACTTATAAATATACTCCAAACAACATCAATTAAATGATCAAAAGCATAAGAGACTCCTCACCCATCCCAATGTGGGGAACCATAGTATATGAGTCTTGTGCACTCAACATGTACACCCTAGGATCACAAGGGTTCCCAAGGGGAGGAGAGAGAGAGAGAGAGAGAGAGTGGAGAAAAATACCCCAGAACATGGCACTCGAAGATCTTAAAAGATTATAACAAAAGTAATCATTATATTATATTCCAATAGTACGCATATCTTGCAAGTACATCAAGAAATCAAGGTTGAATCTTTTAGGTGTCCAATACTCCACGGTCGGGGTCCACTTACCTAGCACCATCTAGAAAAAACCAGTTGTTAGAAGAACAAAGTTTTAAATGGGTAGACAGGTAATGCCTGCATACCCCGGCTTGTTATTGCTTTACCTAGGAGAAAGAGACACATCTAGATTCAGAATTGCATATTTCATACCAAAAAGGCTAGGGGGACATCATGAAATGTTGGAGACATAAGTGCTTGCCTACCATATAGGAGGCATTAGGAAGGACAATAATTTTGAAGCTCAATTACCTAGCCTTCCATATAGGAGGGAAACAATGGCATTAGAAAGGACATTTGTAATAATAGACAGCGACCTAGCATTTCATGGAAGAGGCATAAAAAAGGTTAGCTTTCCAAGTAAAAGGTAAGCGATCCATCCAAACATAGAACTACACATTACATTGTGTCATAGCTTAGTGGGTATTATGAATTGTTTAGGCATAGGATGTGCTCACCTTCCATGTAGGAGTTATTAATGAGGATAATTATTTTGAAAAAAAAGTCCTAGCCTTCCATAGAGGAGGCATGATAAATTTTTAAGCCTTCCATGTAGGAGGCATTAGAACTTAAAAGAAGGCAATGACCTAGCCTTCCATAGAGGAGGCATAATTAGCTTTGCAAATAGGAGGCAATAGAAGGGACAATTGTATTGAAACAAAATCATCTAGCCTTCCATAAAGGAGGCATGAAAATATTATCTCTCTCATTGCATTAGGAACTCATAATAAAGTATCAAATAACAAGTACTTGCTTACACAAGAAGAAGGGGGGAATAAATTAGATTAAAAAAATATTTGTGGCAAGTGCATGTTGCAACGGGGGATGCTTCAAACAAGATAGGCCAATAGATCATGGAAGAGACAAGCTTGAGTTAGGTCACGACTAGTGGAAACTCAGTTTAACATTTTCTTGGTTTTTCAAGGAAGATAGGGTTGTGTTCTAGAAATTGTGTAAGCAAGCATGATGCAATATCAATCCTTCTTTTCTAGCTTCCTTCATTTTTTAATTGACGAAGGCAATAAAGGTAGAATCAGTATTAATGGACATACGGGCCATCTTACAAGGGGCACAGGTACCAGATGTGTCCTAAAAAGGAGACATACATTCGTCAGTACATAGGGTAAGTAAGCATTAAAAAGCTATCCATTATCTATAAAGTGCCCACTCTACCACTATAAGGAAAATTATAACCCCACAAAAAGCTATCCAATATCTATATAGGGAAAACTTGCCGCTGTAGCATTGTAAAAAATTATAGTGTTGAAGCAAAAGTATGTGAAAAAATTAAAGTGGTAACCAAGAAAAGAAGGTTTGTAAGTACACATAATCGTAGGCCTACAAGTTCTATACATGTGTAACTAAAATCACAAGGATGCCTTGAAAAATGCATACAAACACATCTCTAGTTAAAAAACTAAGTACATAAGACGTCTCTAATTGACCCAATACGTACATAACTTATGGGTTAAAAAAATTTAGAATAAATTGCAAAATATCGTAAATTAATTGAAAGTAAAAAAAAATGGGGGGCATAAGCAATTAATTATGATGAAGGAAATAAGACGATGTTATTAACTGACTTACTTAATGATTACACTCTTTCCTCAATAAACAAGCTAATGTGTAACTCAACCTAGTCTATAAAGAGAGACTATCCCTTATAAACAAAAGAACCGTATGCTAGCTAGAACGTTAGTAGATAACCATAACTATAAGACTAAGTAAAAAATGTAACACTACATAGAAGATAGGACGTAGTATGATACATAGCGAAGGGAGAGCAGAACATGCACATAAATCCATGCAAGAATACGTGTAGGCGGGGTCGAAGGAATTCGGAGGACCAAAACCTCCATTGAGCAGGTAGGAGGCATCATGCATGAATGCAAAACTACCATCAAAAGCATGCAAGGCTATGCACGGCACAACAGTCGGTGAGGTGCCCATGCTTGAGAAGGATAGAGACCAGAGAAAGCCCAATGGCTCGAACTAGGACTACATTCCCACGTTTGGGACACGAATCACCAAGGGCAATGTGGCTCCCTGTGCATGTACGTGACAAGGGCGGGCAGACGAGGTGACCAGAGGAGTTTGTGAGTGTTGCACAGCAGAAGAAGGTACACCCAGGTAAGAAGGAGCATATGGGAGGGTGTAGATAGGTTGGAGATATTGGGAGCAAGCAGGTGGCAGGCAAAGATCGTGCGAGAGAACACGAACAACCAGCGTTCCAATCCATGCAATCTACATAAAAAGCAAGTAAGTAGCCGCATGAGTTGAAAGGAATAAGGATGAGAGGCCAATTCGTGAAATCAAACAAACCTCAGATGAAGCCACGAGTGATGGGGAAAGAGTAGGAAGTGGAGGACTAGTTGTGAGGATTGAGTCAAAGAGTAGGGAGGAAAGTGACAACTTGAAGGGAGAGGGAGCTCTTTAGAATTAGGTAGCACGACCCTACAATAAATGTCCTCCATATGCACCACAAATTAGGCCAAGGATAACATCCTCTCCCATCTTTTGATCTATCCCTGCAAAAATCTTAAGGTACAAATCTATCAGTTCTTAGATACTATCAAAACCCATAGGTTCCTTTCATAAGTCCATAGGGTGGCATATGATATTGTAGAACCATAAACAAGGGGGAATGAGTAGTGATAGGGGAAGAAAAGAAATCACATGAGTTTTAACTCCCAATTATAAAGACGTTAGAAGAAATTTTTTCTCATTAAATCCACGTAAGGAATAGATTAAGACTTATCAAAGACGTCATAAAAATTTGGACTGGCTAGTGTGTGTTAACTCATGTGTATGGGTGTGAGGGGTTATGAGTGGGATAAAAAGTGTGTGTGTGTGTGTGTGTGTGTGTAAGTAGGAGTGTTGTAGGGCTAGGGGAAGATTTTACATGAGTTTTGGATTTTAACCCTCAATTATGAAAAGATATTTAGAAGCACTATCTACTTTTTAAATTTTCGAGAAGAAAAGATTGTCAAAAAGATGTCATAACAAGTTTGGACCGGATCATGTATATAGTTCCAAAAATAATTATTAGAAATGGACTATCAAAGTATCAATAGGTACATTATATTGTGTTTGCAAAGATTTCCTAGGTCTCTACTCAAAAAAAGGCCTATGTGTGTTTGTGTGTGTGTGTGTGTGTGTGTGTGTGTGTGAGGGAGTACAAATCAGATAAATGTGTGTGTGTGTGTTTGTGTGTGTGTGTACCCTCCGTGACCCTGGGAGGATGCCACATGATGGGGGCAGAATACCCATCATGTGGTATCCTGCCCCGCACCAAACCAAGTTAAGAGTGGGGAAGTGTTAATTTGAGGGCTAGGAAAATTGTTGGTAGCTATGAAGTTGAAAATAAGTTTTTGGATCTTATGTCAATGAAAGCCATTGGCACATTAGGAAAAAAGATGGCTCATTTTGGGCCCTGTAAGAAATTCACTATTTTCTCTTTTATCTCTCTTCTAAAATGTGGAGAAAGAAATAAAATACGGATATCTGTCAGTTCAGGACTACAAGTGTGTCAGTCCGGGGAGGAATAAAAAAGTCCTTTCAAATAATTGAGAAGACGTTGCATTAAACTCTCCATATAGATTTTGCATCTCTTTCGACGGCATTCCAACAGCCTCTCATAAAGAACCCATCACGCCATCACTAATCTTTTTTTTTTCAAATATTTGAATGGTTACCGCGAAAGATTAGATGAGTTTTATAAAAAGCAGACAAGATGAAGAACCAACCCTCATGAAATGGTTGCGTGCAACCATGCTGTTGAAGAAGAACCTCAAAAGAAGCGACTACACCATTTGCACATTGATTTAGAAGAATAATACGCACCCCTATAAAAAAGAGGAAAGGTTCCGCTTGTAAATGCTGTGAGCAAAAGGAAAACATGAGAAGAGCAAGCTCCCAACATATCGACTTATGGTGCGACGGACAAAAATTTACCCCAAATGTCCATTGAGGAATTCGAGCCCTCCATTTTCTAATCGGACAACACTATTGAGGTTTGTGGATGACAGGAACAATGGAATGTATGGATACATTTCAACTCAACATTCAACTGCGATAGAAATGTACAAGACATTGTATGTTCGAGACAGATTGGAGAAGGCGCAAGAAATGTCAATAGATTTAGACTTGAAAGAGCAACTGCAAAGGGAAATCGAAGACCATTCAAAGACAAAGAATGAGCTACGAAGAGCAAAAATGAAGAGAATGGTTCTTGGAGAGAGACAACGAAGCAAGAGAATTCGAAACATTGCGGAGTTGAAAGCTGGCACTGGAGGATGTAAGCGCAGAGTATAGAAAGCAAGGTAAGAGTACATCTTGTTTAGCCATTGTATTTGTATATGTGTGTCTGTCTTGCAAGAAAATCTGTGATATTGCAAAGTGTACTTGTTGCAGGGAAATTTTAGGACCTCAGAAAGAAAACATTGATCCTAATTTAATTCCTGTCAAACATATGAAGGGTTTAGTCTCCCCTGTTGTTGCAAAAAACATGATTAAGGAAAAGAAGTTTAAGAATGTAAAACGTGAAGTTCTTGAAGACTTTGTATCGAAAAGTAAAGCTGATGCCACGAAAATTCAAGAGGCTCTTGATGTGAGCGGAGTGAGTAGAAAGGGATATGCTTCAATATTTAGAGTTGTGTCATCAACATTAAAAGATCAACGGATAAAACGTGTGTTGTTACCAATACCAACACAAGTTTGGAAGGAACGGTGTCATCTCAACCAAGAAATTGATAAGTTCATTGGACAGTACTTTCATATCGAAAGTGTATATGAAGGTGAAAAGGGAAGCACTACATATAATTCTTGAAATAATATTTTTGTAGATCTTGAACAATTGCAAAGACTAATGGTTGAGTTCTACAATATCACATTTGAAGAATGTAAAGGAGTTTTGAAGTTTGTTGTGAAGCTCGATGAGTGTGAAATTGTCAAGGAAAGAAAGATAGAGAGAGTTTCTATCACTTTGATGAATCGAGTACTTGATCAATCGATCACAAACTCTAGCTCAAAGTGCTTCAGTGTCCATACGGAAAAGCATGTACGGTGGTTGGGCTCATTTGAGGTATGTAAACTATCGCCTTCCAAATTAGTCTTTGCTCAAAATGTAATAAATTTTATATCATATATCTTGCAAACCTATGGTTTTAAATTATAGGTGAAGACTGAGGACCATGCACTACTTTATTGGGTATTTCATCAAATAGATATACCATCAATTATCAAGAGTCAAGTCTAAGGACGCCATCTTCATGTTCTAGGGAAGGGTGATTTTCAAATTGAATGGCATATGGTAGGTGACCTGAAGACACTGAAGTGTATGTTCAATATAAGCAAAGAGGGTAACTCAAAATATCTTTGCTTGTATTGCAATGAACCAGTGCCTGTCCTAGATTCTAAATGGTGGAAAAGAGCACCCAACCAAGATAAAGTATATAAAAGTTTCAAAGCAGTTCTTGAGATCCCATTATGCAATGTTCACATTTGTACATTGCATGCATTATGTAGGATCATTGAGAAACTAGTTTTCCCAGATATTGAATTTGCATGGAAACTTCGCTCTGAGAGTAGAAGAAAAGAGGCACTACAATCATTAGAAGCAATGCCTATCAGAAATTGGTCTGCATGAAGGAGATGTACATGTTACAAAGGATCTTTAAAAATCTACAAATGGAAAAGATGTTCCTATCAAGCCATCTATTGGTGGAGTAAAGGCTAGAAGATTTTTGTCTCATCCAGAGAAAAGAAAAATAAATGGCAGTAAAACAACATACATATCAAGGATAAAGTATAACTTATGAAGAAAAGTACACAATGCTGTTAAAAGATCATCAGGCAGACAAATTGGCAAGAGATGTCAAGGCATAAGTGTGGAAATGCTTAGATAAGCTTTTTGTTTTTTGTGAGCAAGCCACCTTTAGCAAAATTCATCAACAATCATTTGAAGAAGCGGTAAAGAGTTTTGGAAAGGCAATGAAAGAGGCTTGGACAACATGTAACATCACTGATTACATGGTAAGAACAATATCCTATTTTTGTGCATGTTTTTTTAATAAAGAAAACAATATTAGTTTTATATATTCTAATTCCCACTTGCCTATGTATCAAAATAGCATATAATCTACAATCACCTTCCTTGCTTTGTAAAAAAATATGGATGCCCTGCAATTTGGTCCACACAGGGAATGGAGAAATCACACTACATGGCACAGAATGCATTCTTTCGACATACACAACATTTTGGAGGAAAACAGAAAGCCAATAGTTTAAAAGAAGTCTTCTAGTGGTTCTATCAAGGAATACTACAAAGACTTCAAGCCAAGAATAAAGTTAATACATCACAGGTTAAGCTAGCTTTCAAATTGGCTCAAAAGGAAAGAAGGAGGTAGATTTTGGAGAACTCAAATGTAGCACAAAGACATGCTCTGTGGAGACACTCAAAGATATTTGTAAACCACAAATGGGTAGATGAGTGCTAAACCTTGTGCATCAATTGCTGTCGTCAAATGTAACAATTTTTTTTTTGCAATGAACAAGACTTGTATCTTTCATTCATAAGAAGTCATTGTATGCAACCATTGAAATATTTGAAATGTACTACATATATTTCTATTTCAAAATGTACATTCTTTTTGTCACAAATACACATAAACATAACTAAGACATTCTAAAATGACGGTGTTCTCACAATTCAACTCTACTTCTATCTTGTAAAATATACAATGCCATACAGGCTATCCTTCCAATGGTTTGCCAACTTTGCTTGGAATCCTTCTTGTGACTTTGATTGGAGACCTTTTTTTCTTGAGATGAGGAGCAACCGAACTCTTCTCATGTTGTGCAAGAGTTGTTGTGGTCGCAGTTTGCTCTTCATCTATTTTGTCAGGAAGGGCCACCAAAGAAGGCTCTCAATTCCTTATGAGCTTATTCTTTCCATAAGCTTCCAAGGAGAGGGGATCCTTTACACCACAAGCTAGTGCCTAGGCAGTATATGTCAAAAAGTAACTAGCTCTTGAGCCTTGCTTTCCAGCATAACACCCAAAAATAATTAAAGTAGACCGCTTCTCTATCAGAATGATCTTATCTATTTGCCACAATATAGGATGAACACCCAAAAATTTTGACAAACACTTGAAAAAATAAGTAAGAGCAACTCCATTGTTGCTAAACAATTTGCTAAAAATCAATATCTTTGCAGCAGATAGGCCTTTGATATAATGAGAAAGGCTTGATAGTTTAAGCCCAGGAATTCTACTTCCAGTTGCCCTCAAGAGGAATGTGCCATCTTCAATGAACAACTGCCATACGCAAAACACACTTAGATTTAAAACAGACCATCAAATTGCATATCTAAACTCCAAATTCAAGAAAGGTAGGTGCCTTACCTCAATATTCTCATCCTTCTCTAGTATACCATCGTTAAACAAGGAGATACCCATCTCCTCCTTCCCCTCGGAGCTGTGACTTATCCTAGCTTGTTGTGAGGTTCATTCGTGCTTGGGTTTCTTGAAAGATTGTCTCATCCACCTCTTCATACATTTTGGCTCGCTCAAAATAGATGGACAATGCTTCCAAAGGATTGAATTTGTCCTCCAGCTCTAACAAAGGATCGTCTCATCAATCCTTACTTCCTTGTCAACCCTGCAAGATTGTGCAATAAGGGCAATTGCATAATCTTCTCTCAAATTTAACATGCACTGTACGTCATACAACAAGACATACTCTTTTCCCTCAATATTAAATGAGGGAAGAATGGGCACAGTGAGGTCGGAGTTCTCAGCCTCAACATCATCCACTATGACAGCATCTCTTAGGGTCTCATTTTTTAAGGCCACTAGGTCCAAAGCTGCAACTGCAAGCTCCTCTTCTTTCAAGTCGCGATCTTCTCTTCCACTTCTGGTAGGTCTGACTTATCTTCTGTTTCCTCTTCCTCATCACTATTCTTTGGATCCTCAACTGATCCATAAGCATAGTGTACACACATGGCAAATGCAAGTGACTCTTCAAGTATCCTGCAATTGCCCTTGTGTACAGTGCAGATTCCCTTGTGGCAGTCTTCAAAACTATCATGGGGTTGGAGAAGCTAAGAAGGAGGAGAGTGACAATGTGGCAAAGTGAGAAGGAGAAGGGTATGTTCTAGCTTGTGCATTTGATACTTCATCCTATCAGTTGCGGCAATGTCCTTGATATATGTACAAAAGTCTTACTGTTGTGACAACTTTTGATCCTTCAACTATCAGCTTGTGGAAGGATTCATACACCTCTCCAAGAAAATCCTTGTGCTGTGTCAGAAGAGACTGCTAATCAATCTCCTTATTGAACATCTCATGGTATTTGTGATAGTGCATTTGGCATTCTGACTTTTGTAGAAATTCAAAGAGCTGCAGTTGGGGTGACTTCTTTTCCTCCTTCTCCTTCCCTTAGCAACTAATTGTCCACCTTTGTCTGAACCCTTATCAATGGGCTTTCTTCTCTTGACTGCATCATACAAAATTAAAATTGAGTCATGCACATATAGCTAAAAAGAAATAGAAGCACTCATAAAGAAATTCTTACCAGGAGATTCCTCCTCCCTTACATCATAAGCAGAGAGGTCAATGGTCTTCCTGAGAGGTCTTGCTGCATCACCTAGATGGTTAGCTCCTCCTCTTTGAAAGTTTGCAAAAAAATGCGATATGACTGTCTTTCTAGTTAAATACACTAAAATCGCATTTTCTAGCAAAAAGTTCTATTGATGCAAAAACAATTGTAGCAGTAGTGTGAAATTTGCTCATAAATGTGATATGGGTAATCCTAAAATAAAGAAGGCTTAAATCGCATTTTCAAGAAAACTCCTTGGCCACACAATATTAATCTCCAGGCTTCATATAAAACATCAGGTCCATACAAATTCAGGTAAATCTTTAAGATAGTTGTCTTGATCATTCAAAAGATGAAGCAAATGCCTAATAGCTGATGCAGTAGAATTAGATAGATCAAGAAGACATCTGGAAAGGTAGATCAAGACTGTGGTGTATTTAAGTACCTGTATCCTTTCTCTCCATGGCTTTTGCACAAGTGTAGGTAGGTGGGGATGATGATGGGAGAAAATACAAGGTCTAAAGTGTTGTCCAGATGAAGATGAGGAAGAAGATGAAGTTTCAAACTATTGAATGGATGGAGAAAAGTGAAGATAAGAGGAGCTGGCATAGATATCTATGCAAGTCACACTTGTCAACCACACATGCCAAAAACGATCTTTGTGGTACTAGTGAGTTAAGTATCTAGTGATTGCATGCACCTATTTTTAGACCAAGCTGCCAAACCTAATCATTCCCTTTGTCATCTCCATCTCTAGTTTCATCTTCCTCCCTATAGGCTTGTGCTAGACAACCTCAACAACTCTATTAAACTAACCCAATACAGCTCTAGCTCCTTCCCCCAGACCCACTACAGCTCTATCTCAACCCATCAAGATGACACCCATCAAACTATCACCCAAATCCTCAACAACTCTATCCCACTGACCCACTATAGCTCAAGCTCCATCATCCAGACCCACTACAGCTCAAGCTCCATCATCCAAATCCTCAACAGCTCTATCACACATACCCACTACAGCTCAAGCTCCATCATCCAGACCCACTACAGCTCTAGCTCAACCCATCAAGATGACACCCATTAAACTATTATCCACAGCCTCACTAGCTCTATCACACTGACCCACTACAGCTCAAAATCCAGCAAGCTGACAACCATCAAGCTGTCACCCATGAAGCTCTTGTTATCTACATACTAATAAGGTTAGTACCTTTTGTAAATTGATCTTTCTCAAACATTCTACAAACTCTTGTACAACAATTTGCTCAAAAATGCGATATTCAAGTTTGTTTAAGAAAACTGCTCCAAATCGCATTTTTAATCAAATACTAGCACACATAGCATGTTTTGTGGATAAACATGATATAGGGTGTTTTTATGCAAACAGAGCCTCAAATCGCATTTTTTGGAAAATATTATTGTCCTCTATGGAGCAAGGACTGGGATCTAAGGAAAGGTGAGGTCTAAACAATCACAGATCAATAAAGCACTACTGCCCACAAATATAGTAGATTCCAAAGTGGGATATATGAATACTTAGATTTTTTCTGTCTTCTTGGCCCTGGTGACTTATCTGTGGCTCTTGAACAGGTGCAGTAAGGGGGGGGGGTGTGGGTATGATGGGAGTAAGGGGGGGGGATGATGGCAGTGATGCAGATAAGGATATGGTGTAGGGATGGAGAAAAGTGTAGATAAGAGGAAAAGGCACAGTTTTCAATGCATGTCACATCTATCTTGTCAACCACACATGTGAAAGACGATCTTCTAGGTACACGTGCATTTATTTTCTTATCATTGCTTGCACAAATTTTGAGACAAAACCACCACTAAGTAGAGCTACCCCTCATTTCATCCCTATCTCTAGTTTCAGTTGCCTCCAACCTCACCAGATCACCACCTCCATTGCAAAGTCCCACTGCAACTCCAGCTCCAACCTCACTACCTCACCACCTCTATCACAAAGTCCCACTGCAGCTCCAGCTTCAACCTCACCAGCTCCACCACCCATTGTAGCTCAGCCACAACCTCCCCAGCTCCATCTCACACCTCCCCAGCTCCCAACCTCACCAACTCCAACTCTACACACAAGCCTGTTAGATATCAATGCTCCACTCTCGTGTAACTACGCGGGAACCAACTAACTCTACTTGTAAGCCCCCCATATGAGGAGAAGGCATTTGAGTAGCACGGTTATCTGGTAGGTCCTGGTTTGGACACCAGATGGGGGCCATGTGTGGCCTGATGGCTGGACGGCTTCAGATAGAGTTGGCACACTACCAACTAGGCTACATGCAAGTGCAGGAAGGCATCCCATGACTGACCACACTGAGGGTAGACGGAGCATTTCTCGAGGCAGCCCACTCTCGGGTTGTGGGGCCCGTTTGGAGCCCCAGATGATCCCGGATGGCTCTGGGGCAAATGATAACCATAGGTTAGTTGCTCTATTCTGTGCCACGGTTCTAACGTGTGGTCGGTGGCCTATTTTGGGACCGACCTCGAGTCGGCCAAAGCTTGACTAACCACAATTCACAGTGTTTTGGCCTTAGCAGCACAGGAAAGTTGGCCCATGTTTCAGATGGATGTAAAATCCACCTTTTTGAATGGAGATCTCAAGGAGGAGGTATACGTGGAACAACCACCAGGATTTGTGATCCCTGGTTCAGAAGGTAAAGTCTGTAAACTGAAGAAGGCACTTTATGGGCTAAAACAGGCCCCACGAGCGTGGTACCAATGGATTGATGCCTACTTTCTACAAAATGGGTTCAGGAGGAGCCCATCTGATGCAAATTTGTATATCTACATAGAAGGAGGCAGGTGTATGATCGTGGTCCTTTATGTGGACGACCTTGTCATAACAGGGAACCATGAA